>NW_014333134.1:888387-899738 GCF_000341935.2 Cephus cinctus | reverse complement strand
GGGGGGGGGGGGGGGGGGGGGTGAGTGAAATTGGGTGGTTCCTCCCCCTTAATTCTTGTACACACTCACGTTTCATTCACTTTGCCCAGTGCTCGTGGGATTTTTTTTTTTTTCATCCCCATGGGATAGTTTGAATTTTTTTAATGAAATATTTGTACTTACCGCAGGGGTGAATACAGGTGCGTCGTTCGTGGTATTCGATCGATTAGGATGATAGTGCGGAACGTTTAGGGGATGGTGAATTATTGAAAATTATGGCGGGGTCAGAGGAATTTAATTTATCGTAACAATTTGGATCACCAAGCTCGATTGTTTCCACGGAGAAATTTTGTCAACAGGAAGTGGGGTGGTGTTACAGTTGATATCTGCTATCAATCTTTGCGATTCTTTTGCAGTTTTATGACTGTTCCAGATTATATTCAGGAATTTGTTTTCTATCGGATGCTTACTACCCTTATGAGATTCGATCTCTGTATCTTCACTGTCTCTATTACTTTCGGCCATCCCAGGACCACTACGGGCCAATCTTTTCTTTTTTTAGGTTCTTCAAGGATTTACACTGGCCGTTTTTCTTATCTGGAGTGTTTCGTATCGTTTTAATTTTTTATTTATGTTTTGCGTTATCCTCTTTCAGTATTCGTTCCCTTTCCGATGGATTATTTTATTGTTATAATTTTTCAAAATTATTTCATACTCGAGGATGTATGTTGGGT
The DNA here is from genome assembly GCF_000341935.2 of Cephus cinctus. Classification (NCBI taxonomy): domain Eukaryota; kingdom Metazoa; phylum Arthropoda; class Insecta; order Hymenoptera; family Cephidae; genus Cephus; species Cephus cinctus. The sequence continues at coordinate 899,025 of NW_014333134.1, read as the reverse complement.
AAAGAAAAATTTTTATTTCTATTCATTTTCATTAATTTTCAATGTTTCAAAGTTTCAATGTTAATTAACATCTCATTGTATACGCAGTGTTATTCGTACAGGTTCATATAGGATTGTATACAGATGGTAAAGTATCTTTTATGAAGAGAGACGGGGATGCTGGGTCGAGAAAGTAAGATTGATTGATTAAATTTTTTTAAATTTGCCCACGCGAACTGTTTTTTTTTTACATGAACGAATAAATCAAAGATTTTTGGGAATGGCGATATTTTAATGATGTCTGGTTAGAAATTTCGAAATCCTCGGTGAATACGTGAATTCCAAAAGCGGTCTTACGTTACTAAACCTCGTGACTGTTAAAAGGCATGGTTTTTAGAATTTGTATCATGGACTTTGACACAAATTAATGGCTGACGCCTTAATGCCTGTTAAACCATACGAGTAAGAGCCACGTGGTAAGACGTAGAAATAATTAATACTTTTTTTTTTTAATATTTAGTAACATTTTCTTGAACTATCCAAATAACAAGTTTACCTATTATTATTTGAAGACACATGGTATGTAGGCCGGGTAGCATATGGTAACAAAATTTTGAATTTTTTCTTGGATTCAAAAATGTCAATTTCACCTGTATCGTCATTATGGTTATTAAGGATAATTGTGTCACCCGTTATATTACGCGAGTTCAAAGTTTACCCTCTATAGTCGACTCGTATACTCTTCGTCTAATGTATATGCTATTAGTCATAACTTCAATGCGGTTCTCCACGTGTCCCCGGAGACACGTGCTGGGATATCGCTGTTGCCACGAGTGCCGCAGGGTGTACCGGGTGTTTGAGAAATATTGACGTAACGGTATAATGTCATGTATTTCCTAAGGTCAATGGTTCTTGACCATTGAAATCGATGGTCGGAGGTCATTGACTCTACTTTAAGGTTAACCTAACGAACCTCACGTAATTAACAGTGCTAATGTTTCGGACAATCTGCCACGTGAATTACTGGCTTCCGTTTTCCTATGTATATTAAAGCTTCCTCCATCGCTACTAATTAGCTGGGCTAATTATGCTGCTATTGTCGGTGGCTACTATTTCAGTTAAGGATTTCAATTTACATTGTTGGAAATCGCTTGGTTGGTATCTGTATTGTGTGTAAAAAAAAAGGTTTTTCGGGTATCAAACATTTTCATCGATTTCAATGTATCGATTATATCTATAGCTTGGATTATTGGTGTCGTTACAAGGTTCCCGTTAATCATGGTACGCTTTGTTATCTGTGGAAAATCGTTAATTGCTCTTGTGGTTAATTAATACACGTTTAATTAACAGTCAATAGATGATGGAGTATATGGACAAAATATACATATCTGATGTTTATAATGGAAATGGAGAATGGGAAAAATTTTATCACGTCGTTATTACATCAGTTTGTTATAGATGGTTAATTTTCAAAATAATCCGAGCACGTTATGTTTAATTAATTGGTGATTAATTTGAATTTGTAATAGATTTTGGAATGAGGCTTTAAAAATGATTTAATATGTATTTTGAATTTTGGTTGTTCATATGGTATGTTTTGTTAGTTAATTAGTGTATCGATTTACCTTTTTATAATCAATAATAAGGGATGAGATCCAGATAGGGGTTGATGATAATTTGCAACGTCAAACTCTTTATGGAAATTTGAGCCTTTTCGAGGCAGACGGCTTTCCTCCTATTAGTCGAATGCAATCGCCCGCGGACTCGCATGCAGTATTCAGTAGGGATTTTCCGGGATATTAACTTCCAAAATTCACTGGGATTTCCCACTCTCGGCCGAATCCCTATTCGACGGGTCTCGAATACATTACGCGGCCTCCATGAATAGGAAAACGATTTCTACATAAAATCCACGGAGTCTCCTTGCTTCCTTTTTGAATAGTTGATATTACATATAGCCAATATATTACGCGTATGGACGACATGCATTAGGTATATTATACGTACATATAATGCACTATAAGTTGCTGCATGGACGTGGATAAAAATGGAATTCTTTTTCATAGGCTCACCCGTCTGAAAACTCTTTTAAATTTATTTCCGTGCCCGGACATATGGGTTCTCCTAGAACAGCCATTTTATGAAGTTACAGTAGTCGTTGGGTCTTCTATGAGCGTGCCTGAAACAAATCGTCGAAAAATTGCGTAGACTATTTGTTCCCTGTAACGACGTACACTTTCCAATAATGGTTGAAAATCCCAGGTGGCAGCAACCGTTTCAACCACAAATACCCGAGGCAAATATGCAGAGCGCGAGAGATTCATGCGTCTAGCGATTTTCCAATTTCCAGTTGCTACTCTGTCGAGAGTAATACATTATGTGAGGATACGTGCTGAGTATAGACTATGTAGAGGGACATGTTGTCGGGTGAGCGTCCCGCGTAAGACTGGGTATAGTTGAGCTCTGCGCATGCGCGAAGATTGTTATGACTGCGCGCACAGTCCGGCTAACGTTTCCACTTGCATTCTTCTTCAGACCTTCGTACGTGCTGTACGAACACGCCGTTAAGTTGATACGACGAATTAGCGTATTGACATATCGCAATTTCGGACAATTTAAAAAGGAAATCAATGTTAAACTATGATGTTATTTCAATCGCTGGAGTTATCAGTGCGAAAGGTACACGTGTTACTGGATTTTAGTGAAACCTTATTAGAATAATTAGGTGGACACTGGGGACGGTTATTATTTTTGTATCTCTTGACGTACAATGGCTTTCCCAAGATGGCGGCTGTGCCTTTAATCTTACGCAATGGAAAATTTTGTCCATCGACTCTTGCAAAGCTTTGTCTAGTTGATCCTCTTTTATACTTACGTCCATCGTGCACCGTGATTAATGTCAAGTATCGGGCATTGCGATCCTTTTCATTCGAATGCCTCTGGACTTCGCGGGTTCATTCATCGCGATCCAAACAATTTGCAGGAGTGGCGACATTCATGTACCGCAAAACTGCACTGGAAATTCATTCGGTGTGGCTCTGGTCTGTCTGCACTCTCATGATGGAGCATTGGGACATTGCAGTAAACCATCATTTTCGTTAAGCACTGTTCACACAAATCTACTGGCCACGCTGGCTTTCCACTCATTTACGTAATGCGACCGCGGTGCGATTGTTCACTATTTGTCAAATCGTTTCATCGATCCTGACTCTATTTTCGGTATCGTTATGTACGGCAATGTGAAATCTTTTTAATTTTCTTGCAGAGCCTTTTTAAAAAATATCCATGCCAGATGACGAAATGGAAATATCGTGGACGACAAAATGGCCGACTTCACCTCCGTAAACTTTATCAATTTCAGATTTAATTTAAGTTTCGTCTCGGTCTTACCTAAAACATGCAAAAATGAGGACACCTTGTACACGAAAGAATATTCGCAGAGAGCATTCCAAGAGCTTTGGACTTTACGCGAAATGGCAAATTTTTCAGTTGCCAAATCGCTCTCTACGCGTTATCACGGATGTTAGGTATTTCTTTTTTTTTGACTGCAGAATTTTTTTTCATTGCTTCTCTTTCTTACTTTTCATTACTATGAACTTTTGTTTGCGACTCTTTTCATTTTCAATACTACATATTTAACTTTTAATAGTCAAGACTTTGGCTTAGGCAATTCTGTCGACTTTCACAACTTCCGGTAGACCCGGTCGATTTATTTCCGGATTGGTCCGCAAAATTTCATTTTCTCCACGATTTGAATAAAGCGCCCTCGTAAAGGGATGAAATAACTCCTTTGGGGATGATCGCGTTCGCGGCTGCGCGATGTCAAGCAGGTCAAGGGTTGAAGTACGACCGGGGGGTGGCGGAGGGAGGGGGAAGACGCAGGTGACGTGAATGAGGATGTTGCGGTGACAGGAAAGATCTACAGGGGTGGTCGAACCAATTTTCTACCCCAGGACCTTCCCTTATGCCACAACCCTTACTCGGGACTCCACGCCAGTCCTTCGGGAATATGCATATCGTTACGAGTTCTACTTCCTCTCGCGTGACTTCCTCCGTGATCCTTGATACGACCCTCGGGCCCAGTTCCTACCCTTAAAACCCACCCTTATTCCTCCTTTCGATTTCTTTCCTTAAGTTCTCTCCGTCCCTCCTCAACTATGTTCCTCAACTGTATTTACCCTCGAAGAAATAATCTACAACTTCCTGGACAACCGTAGAAATAAAAATGAATATAGATTTTAAAAATTAAAAACAAAATTATGACAAAACATTTTTTTTAGATTCACCCTTACACCCTCTTATCAATCGTATTACAGTTGATACCACTTTTTGACATTGATCACTTATAAATAAATGCCCTGTTAGCAATGGACAATTTTTTTTAGTATATATGTATATATTGTGACGCGATTTTTCGATTTCGATTTTTCGAGTCAAAAGGCGACTCCTGCTACCGATTCAGATAACGTTATCGCTTTCTGGTTCCCTTCGAGTCGCCACTTAGCGCTTAGCTGGTCTACAGGAATTGTAAACGAGCAAACCCTCTCGGGCAAGGTGGGAAACCGCAACATACGTAAACCACGTGGAGTAAGGTGGCAAGTCGACCCCTCACAACTTCTTTTCAGTGCATTTGGGATGGGACGTTACACAGTGTTGCACTATCGTCACTTATACGCTTTTGTTGACGGATTCCAGTCACTTTATTATTATTATTAACATTCCACTTGCCAAACGTACAATTTTTGATTCTTCTCGTAAACTTTTTGACCATATTAAAAACTACTGGAATTTGTTCACTGGCACGACCATCGATCCATTCAAGTTAACCCGGAGGTCCGGCTGAGGTACAGGCGCCCCGCTGGAGAGAGGCAAAGGGCTGTAGACCGGGCGGAGATATAGTTTTGGTAGGGTTAAGGGCAGAGGAGGAACATGCTGACCCGAGTTGAGGATGTGGTGCTCAGCTGTCGCCCGATGTCCTGGGGAAGCGGCCGTGGAGGATCTCCAGGAGTTACGTACCGATTCGTTAAGGAACGCTCTCGGTTTGGTTTAAAGGGACGACTCGAGGAAAAGGATGAGAGTTAGCGGCTATAAGGATCTCGACCAATCAGAATTATTAGTTCACGAATTTGACTATTGTCAAAGTCAGTCTGTCTCGGGACACCGATCGGGGTGCCTCGAGCTGCCCTCGCGCTCCTGGGCTATTTGTTGATAGTTCCTCTAGCCGTGCTTTGCTTACGTTGTAGAAGGTTCTCGCTTGTGCAGTTCACGCGTTGCTCTCGCAATATTCAGAAAATCCCACCGATTTTCTGCGTGTGTTTCGTCTGATAGGTTTCGTCAGAGCTCTCGTTTTGCCGTAGTTGAGACTATTGAGGCGAAGGGTGGACGGCCGAAGATGACGTATGTAGGTTAGTTCTCGAATTTTCGTTATCGGCTTCGAGTTAACAAAATACATTATAATATATATATATATATATATATATGCATACACTTCACCAAAGGACTATTGGCACAGCTACAGTGAATAGAGCAAGAAATATCGGCTTAACAAATCCACACCTAATCCATATATCTACATATATATACACCCACACATGTATAGTACAGTGACGTATGCACTTACGTAGGATAAATCGACATACGTAGGACGAAGCACGTACGCCCTTACCACTGGCCAAGTGGAAAGGCGGGGTTGTGGTCAGACAGGGGTTGATTTACAAGAATTTTTTTCCTTCACCCTCCATCCCCCTCCACCCACGGAAAGAAGACGACTACTCGTACTAGGCCATACATCAGCAGCCCTAGTAGAGACAACTACTACTATGGGTCCTGCTGACCCATACGTTATTTCACGGGGGTGTAAAAAAAAGAAAGTCCCCCCCGCCAAGAAAACCACCCCTGGTAACTTAATGACGTCGAGAATTAAAAAGGGACGGTTGTACTTAAGCACGATATAATTTCTTTTTGGTGAAATGATTGGGCGAACGATATTTTTTTTTTCACTAATTTCAACGATTATACCTCATACACGTTCACGCAATTTCCAGCTTCGCTGTTTTCCTACGCTGGAATTAACATCTCTACCTAATGGATGCTTCTGTCGATAATACAGAAGATACACGCTGGTAATGATCTCACGGTAAAAGATTCCCACGTCTGCTGGCTCCTTCTGTTTCTGGTTTAAGGCCCGAGGCATTTCAGGGATTCGCAGCTCGCATACCTTCTGCGGTTGAAGCGCATAGTAGCCATACGTTGTACATACCCCAGATGAATTTTCACATATGTGCACGACGGGTAGTATATGGGGTACTGTACTACGTGTTACCTAATAACATGTACCTATGTACTATGTGTATATATGTATATGTATATACCTATTATCTGCATTGTTCGAACATCGTTATTGGTACCACCTGATATGTTACGGTAGATGTGGTATATACATAATTGTCGATCGTATAGCTTTGAGGACAGGAAACATAAAGGGGCATTCACAGTAGCGAGCTGATGCGTTGGAAAAAAATTACTGCCTTAGGACACAGCATTGGATTTCTACACTAATCTAACGTAAATGAAATATTTTTTTTAAGGCCCATCACAAAACTCCGGGGGTCTAGCGTCGAAATTTTTTTTAACGAATTCGGTGTGATCTATGCTTTACGGCTCTCGAAACAGGTGTTACGCTGAAAATTCTTTGGGGACAGACCTCAAAATAGCCAGTACGTTAACGAAATCGGTCTCCGAAATAGCCCAACGCCAAATTTATACGTATATTGCGGTTGTACTATATATATGCGTTTTATGTACATGTAGGTTTATTTATATAGACATGGATGGTATTACGTGTGTATATGGATGCTGGAGCTATGATGAAAATATATACAGTTATGGTTATCGGAAATAGCGGCGTAGGGGATCATGGGAAATGACATAACGTCAATACTAATTCTTTACTGAAATCTCAACATCCCCCCCCCCTACGTGGAGATAGGGTTGATTCTCGGATGGGTGGTCGATGTTTGCTTAGGACGAGGAGGAAGGCTTTTGACGAAGATTAATGAAGAAAATGGCTGAGACTGACGTCACTCTAGGAATTTCGGGTAAATTTAATTTGCACAGTGGAAACTTCGGTAAATTTGGTATTTTCGTTGATTTTGAATATTCTTGGTACCGAGGAAGTACAGACATTGTCACTTGTCTATCGAAATTACATCTTTCAATCTTGTGACGTTCAGCCTTGTCTCTTTTGGGCAAATAAAGATTTTTACCTGTTTCGCGAATATTTACAGTGCGTCTTTTCTCGTCGCATTACAAGGAAATCCCGTTTGACGAGGTTTCCAAAAAAAGTATCGCGGTTGCTTTTTATCCTGTTTTTTTTTCTTTTTCATCCACTCGACTTTTCTCACGATTTTCTGTCCCTTCTTCCTGCTTCTGTTTCTCTTTCTCTTACTTTCGTTTTTCCTCTCCCTCCCTGTCTCCCCTCTTCCCTCTCTCTCTTCCTCTCATCATCATCATTATCTCTCTCGCTCGGGCTCCCAGCTTCACGAAATCAGGCAATCCGCATCAAACTGGACTCCTCGTTTCCACGAACTTGTGGGAGACGAGTGCTTCGTCGTGACGACGCAGCTTCTTTAGAATCCGATGTAGGGGTAGCTGCACTGCCGGCAGTGCAGTCTCGTATAATAACCGAGGAAACATCGTAGAGCGACTGGATTTAAAAAAAAGTCAAAATAAAGTTTTTTTTTTTCATTTTCATTTCAAACGAAAGATCTTGATTATAAAATATAAAGGTACTCGTGATGCTTTTCTTTTTCGATATAATTCCACCCCCCCCCCTATTTCATTGATACGTAAAATTCACGTCATGATTATTATTTTATGTAAATAAAAAAAAGTTTGTCAAAAACTTATTTATTTATTTATCGTTTCACTGACAGTTCATACAACTGCCGCGTGGATCATACCACGCTTCTCTAGGGAACACGTGTCCCTGTGAGTCGTGTGGAAAGAATTTTTGTTTCAAGGTCAACCCTCGTGGGTGGCGGTCGGTAAAAATCGTACGGAATAAAAGGGACCAATTCACGTCGGTCCCGACGCCAATTTCTCGAGTGGATCCCGTCGTTCCATACGGATAGTGGAAATGGCGGATTGAAGTTACTAAGGAAAAGGGTGGCATGGGGGGTGGGAGCTGTCTTGATAAAAGTTTGAAATCCGCTTGGCATTCCACTCGGGGCTGGCACGTACATCTTTTCTCTCTTTTTTTCTTTTTTTCTTACTGAAGATCAAACTGTCTAGGGGTTCCGTCTCTTTGCTATAGGGGCTGTAGCTATCTATGCTAACAGCTACCGCTTAGGGGGGTTATCCCTTTCGTCGTTCGTCTACTTGTCCAGGATCCTACGGGATCGTTACTCCATCTATGGCTGCCAGTTATTCTTTTATCTAGATTACCCTTAACGCTTTTACGTCAGACGCGCCACGCGATCTTTACGGCTGCGGCTTAAGGTCCGTAGAGAAAGATTAACGTCGTTGGCGATGGCTACTCCATCTATGGCTGCCAGTTATTCTTTTATCTAGATTACCCTTAACGCTTTTACGTCAGACGCGCCACGCGATCTTTACGGCTGCGGCTTAAGGTCCGTAGAGAAAGATTAACGTCGTTGGCGATGGCTGTTTTTCTTTTGGATTTAATTTTTTTTTTTTTTTTTTTTTTTTTTTTTTCAGGATACTCAGTCGATACAGACCCTAAATTCGTACATGCTTCAGCCGCTACTGTGAAGCGGTTTACTGTGGATATATGGGCTTAGTTGGAATTTCGATTAATTAAGGATCCATCAATCGAACTTGATCTATGTTCGGATTTATTTTTTTTTTTTTGGGGGGATCTTCTTTAGATGTAACTTTTTTATTTTTATGTATCTTTTTTTTTATTTATTTTTTTCTTCTCTTTCCTGACGCCTCCACTCAGGGCTGTATCTTGCGAACTTGACACGACCTACTGATTGGGGGCCCTGGGCCGTTTGTCCGCTTGCTGTCGTCCCTTGTTAAAGTCGGCTTTAAAGGAGTCTTCGCGGATGGGACGTACGCGCAAAGGGAAAGTAGCAAGAAAAGAGAGAAGTAAAGGACACAAAAAAAAAAAGGGAGAAAAAATTTGCCAGGCCTCTGAGAGATCAAATGTTTACTTAGTCGCGAGGGCTTATTAGTTTGTCTAACTTTCAAGAGGCCTGAAAAAATTCGTGGAAAATTTGTCTGCGGATTAAAGTAAGAAAAAGACAAATTGCTAGAGTTCTTACGGTCAGTAAATATTTAAAATAACGTTATAGCTATAAAGATACGTGTAACTGTGAGAGGTATGACGTCAGGGCGATATTTGAAAAGTAAAATTAAGTCATTTTGAGAAAAAAAATTTCTCCTTACAGTACTAAAGCTGATGAACTTTATTTTTGAATTTCGCGCCAAATCATTTGCCGAAAAAAAAAAGAAAAAAAAAACTAACAGCGTTTTATCCTTACTCAGGGTATATCTCGCAATCGAATCACCATTCGGGCTATTAAATTTCAGCCAATGGCAGCAACCGATTTTTTTTATCAGCTCGAAATCAGTCGATGCCATTAACTGAAATTTATTGATCCTGGTTCAGTCACTACTTGGTGTCATCCCTCATCGAATGATTAATGTTCCGAAATACAGTTTGATTCTCTTGTTTCGTATTTACCCCAATTTGGTATTTTTTAAGGGTTGCAACCCTTTGATTTTAGTCTCGGCTCCAAATGACAGGTAGATCATTAACAGTACGTAGCCGCTTAAGGGGATTCGACTGTTTCCTATACACATATAGTAGTCTTATTCCTTTCCCGATTAATAGTTGGAATTATTATTATCGTTATTGTTGTTGAGGGCTGCTGCTGCCTACCGCTATATTATCCGTTAATCAAGAGTTCATCAAAATTCACCCCAACTCAGCCCTACTTGGGATTTGGTAGGGGTCTCTTCCTGCCCTTTGCCCCCCTCTACCCCCCCCCCATCCTGTCGTTCCCTCACGCAATATTAGAAAATAATATAGGGTGTGCCCAGGTAGCCCCATTAATTTAATCCTGTGCCCAGAGGGTTAGATTGACCGATGGAGACAACCCTGGGCCCGTTAAGGGTGGTTTGTCGGTATCCATTTTTGTGACAAGGGTTGTTTTTTCTTTTCGCTTTCAGAATACCTGGCATGCGTAGGCTGAAGGAGGCACCAAGTGGCGAGTGCAGCAGAGGTGGGACTGCGAGTTTAGGGGTTGCTACCCCTAGTTTAGGGGTGGCTGCTAACGGTACGAGAATCTTCCTCGAGGAAGGCCTCGTCGCCCTTGTGCGGATCGAGGGCCGGTGAGCACCGGCACGGGGCGAGCACCCCTATTGTCACGTTCAGCGACCGAAAACCCTCCCTTCGGCAACCGTAAACGAACAACAGAACAGGTTAGTTGATTATCGATTTTACGATGCTTAATTAATACACGTTATAATTGGCACTGTTACCGGAATCTCTTTTGGCTTACGCCGCGAACGATGGGCGTTTAACGTAGAGGCACTGTTGAAAATTGAACTTTGACCTTTCGCAGTGAAAATCCTGGAGCCCAGGGGTGAGAAAAATAATTACGTGTCCGTAGGGGGTGTATGACGGGGGGG
>NW_014333134.1:885381-888271 GCF_000341935.2 Cephus cinctus | reverse complement strand
GGGGGGGGGGGATCGATCTTTTCACACCTGCCAACTTGACTCTGTTAACACGTACGTGGGAAAGATATTGGCAGAGGGTGGAAGATGCTGTTTGGTCCATTTGGTCTTTTGTCGAGTCTTCAAAGTGATCTCGGCCGAGATTCGACAGCTACCGTTTCTCCGAGCAGTGAAATCGCTTTGGTTCGCAGACGGAACAAAGCCATGTTGATTCTCGATGGACCCGTTTTGCTCTTGGGATTTTATCTTTTGGGCTTTGTTTTTCTTCTCTTTTTATACCACTCGAACTTGAAAAGTGTTTGCACCTTATACTTGGGTTCTCGCTTCCGTCGGCTGAAGAGTGAAGGTGCCAATAGAGAGACATCGAAGGCTATTTATCTCGGTCCTGGGACTGACCTTGAGAACCGGGAGTATCAATGATGCATAATAGAAAAATATGATATTGCCACTATTTATTTTGTCGAAGGTAATTAATGGTTTTTGATTGATTAGAATCGATTTGTCGCGCACTGCCCTTGGGCAAAGAAAAATTGGCATTTGCCAAATTTTCGTATGGACACCTTTAGAAAAATTGATCACTCGCAATGACGTTTTGCCAAAGAGAACCAAAGCCGGGTTACTTTAGATTAATGATAATCCATTTTTTACCATTGATTACAACTCGCGGAATATGTCATTGCTAATAATACAATTTTCCCAAGGGTGTACACCCTTACAAAACACCCTTGTGTACACCCTTAGCAAATAACCTATAGGCCATTACTGAGCTTGCTCGTTACTGCTTATTACCAAAATTGCCTTTCCTCAATTGGATATCAAGCACGGGCTGATGATCATGGGCTAGGTCGCTCAGTAACTGGCTGAACGTCGTCCGCGTTCCAGCCTTGTAAATCGGAGCCGGAAGTCCGTTTCACTGGATCGTTCCAGCGATAGGGAACGAACGTCTGAAGTATTCGCCCAGGTCCAGTAGCGCAGTGATCATGATTGGTGCATATGGGTGTCAAGGATGTCGCAATCCAAGGTCGCAAAATCAGGAATTCGCTAAGTATGCTGTACGTTCATTAAGTATTCTCTAGACCAAGGCAGCTGGGTACGAACCTGGTAAAAATTTTATCGAGCAAGCTCAGATCCCTCTTAAGGTACACACTGGGCCAGAGTGGGACTTTGATGGCGCCCTATATTCTCAGAATGGCATTTCTACTAGGGGACCTTTTCTGACTGAAAAGGGGATTGGAAATTTTTGGCAAACCTGACCAATCGCCGTTGCTGAAAAGCAATGATAAAATTTCGAGTTTCCTTTTTTCGATACTCCATACATTAACGATAACCGACGTCAAAACACTTCGGCAAATTTCGTTAGCGTTTTATCAATTAGCTCGCTGATCGTCAAAAGGTCCACCGGAGGCTGGGTGGCGGAGGGGGTTGTTCAAAAGGGTGAGAAATTTTGTAAAGAGGGTTCTTGGACAAGAAGACGAATTTACTCGCGTTAACTACCAGCGAATACGTCACCGACGCCCTCGGGCGTCGCGGCGCAAAAGGATGGCGGAATGGCAGACGGGGGACCGTGTCTGCTCACTTCTGCCCCTTCGCCACCCCTAAATGAGAACGAGCGAGGACGAGGAGAGGAATTACATTTTAAATGAGCCGCTTAATGAAATCTGCTTGCAAGAATTAGGAAGTTGCTTGAAACTATCCCCCCAGTCGGGCAGCTCCAACCCTTCCTTGGCTCTTCCACCCTCGTCGTGAACTTGTGCGAGTAAGGAGGGACGATCCCTACGTTAATTCCCGTCTGGTTCCTTTTGGTTTCTTCGTATCTTCCCTTCTGAGTCTTTTCAACCCTTTCACCCCCTCCGGCCCCTCTGTGCCTTGTATCCTCAATCCCTATATTTCGATCGTAATGCCGGCCCGATACAGTCGGCCGTGATGCCACGTGGCAGTTTGGAAATGATTCACGTCGGATAAGGGATGACGCGTAGGGGAGGAGGCAGGAGGGAGGGCGAGTCGTTTCCCGTAGATTTACAAATCATTCGCAATTAGTATAAGCGTAAACGTAAACGTCCTATACGATTACGTATGACGCGAGGGCGATTACGGTGATTTGTTCTTGCGCGAATCCCATAGGGGATGAAAGCGCCAGTTTCTTCCACGGGGGTTGTCGGCCGTTATATGTATACAGGGCTTCGTAAGGTAATGCAAATACGGAAAAAATCGTGAATGACGTAAGAAATTTTTGTTTTTGAAAAAATTTTGATTTAAACTATTTTAAGGGATGACGAGATAACGGTACGGTGTAGCACTCTGTGGCTATGTCCTACGCGCGCGCTATGGCTTAACGGGGTATACTATACAGGTATGCTACAGCAACGGTGTATTATGAGAGAGCGAAAACCAAAGCTGCAACTTTGTTCATCAATCAGGGTCGTCAGAATGACTAAGCCACGTTGCCAAAGAAATCAACCCCTCCCGGACATCTCTACGTTACGTCCTGACGACGCCTATTTTCTATTCGTACGCGACCTGCGGGTGGCTTGAAAAAATTCGAAAACTGCCGGCACCGCAATACCGTCGCAGTCCTAGGAAGGCGCGTGCTATGGTTCCTTACCGTTCGATACTGAACGTCACGCACCGGGTGACTTTTTTTTATTGAACTATTCATTTTTCAATATCAAATTTTTCACCTTGTGCCGTCTAGTTTTCTTTTTTCCGTATTGCTTCGAAAACAGAAATTCCCTAGGTACTCGACAGATCGCACCCAAATACTTAAACCCTTATCCCCGTTGTATAGTCGCACCCTTCCGTATTTCGCGCAATCTGCATGAGTTTTGCTCGCTCTGCTTTTCAACCCTCGCTCGAGAGCCAAGAGGGAGAGGGTGGGGGGGGGAGTGGAGGGATG
>NW_014333134.1:868843-885291 GCF_000341935.2 Cephus cinctus | reverse complement strand
GGGGGGGGGGAGTGGAGGGATGGTTAAGGAAAGTCGAAGATTCTCAATTTTCACCGAAGCTGAAATACTTCGCCAAACAGTCGGAGTTTTAGGGTTGCTACTTACTGAGGGGGTTTCGAAGGGGATGTACAGTGGTTGGTACCATTGTCAAAGGGGGTGAAAGTCCTTGCTTGTACTAACTAAAATTTATACACTGTCACTGCTGGGCGAAAGAGTCGGATACTTTAGGGGATGAAAAGTTCGTCTTAATTGTCGAAATTTCTCAAGCTAATTTTAACATGGACGAAAACAGGGGGTACCAACGTTCCAGTCACCGGATAAATAGTATACTTGGGGTGGTGGCGGGAGGACGAGGGGGGGGGGGGGCGTAATTGGTATATTTCAAACGATAATTTTAGATTAGCGTCCCATCCCTTATTTATGTTCATCCCAATCTTCGCTGCTGGTATCTCACGATTACTTCACTCGTTAATTAATTTGCGATTAATTATTACGGTTCTAGTAATTTTTTTTTGATATACGTATATTTTTTTGGAATTCGAATCTTTTTTTTTTTATTCTCACACAGTATATAAGGCAATTCCATGTAGTCGTGTAACACGCTTGTTTACCTATGTGCCTCGTTATTCTAATGGCTGTTCATATAATATATGTATAGCGTATCGGTATAATTATTTGCAATTTCTTTGATACGGCGAAAATTATTCATGCAAATTCACCATTCAATGGGAAAACGAGTTTTGCTTATGGATTCCCGTTCAAATATTAACACGGAAGGCATGTTCGCATAAAAGCAGATTGGAACTTGTATTTACCGTATTCTTGTGAAATATGGAAATTGTGCGTGGATCGTACGTAGCCGTGCAGCACATATTATGCAGACTACACAGCATATATATATATTGTAACGTATACATCTTAATAATAGAGATTGCCAAGATATAATTTCGCTTACCTAAATAACCTTGCATATAGAAACAGTAATGTAAATTAGGCTTCGTGGACGCGTGTAAATCCCCCCACTCCTCGGGCCACCTCCTCCACGATTTCAGGATAGGTATATAAAGGGCACTCGAAATCAATCTCGAGGCATTCGGCCATTAGCGCTTAGCTGGTCTACAGGAATTGTAAACGAGCAAACCCTCTCGGGCAAGGTGGGAAACCGCAACATACGTAAACCACGTGGAGTAAGGTGGCAAGTCGACCCCTCACAACTTCTTTTCAGTGCATTTGGGATGGGACGTTACACAGTGTTGCACTATCGTCACTTATACGCTTTTGTTGACGGATTCCAGTCACTTTATTATTATTATTAACATTCCACTTGCCAAACGTACAATTTTTGATTCTTCTCGTAAACTTTTTGACCATATTAAAAACTACTGGAATTTGTTCACTGGCACGACCATCGATCCATTCAAGTTAACCCATGTTCGCATAAAAGCAGATTGGAACTTGTATTTACCGTATTCTTGTGAAATATGGAAATTGTGCGTGGATCGTACGTAGCCGTGCAGCACATATTATGCAGACTACACAGCATATATATATATTGTAACGTATACATCTTAATAATAGAGATTGCCAAGATATAATTTCGCTTACCTAAATAACCTTGCATATAGAAACAGTAATGTAAATTAGGCTTCGTGGACGCGTGTAAATCCCCCCACTCCTCGGGCCACCTCCTCCACGATTTCAGGATAGGTATATAAAGGGCACTCGAAATCAATCTCGAGGCATTCGGCCATTAGCGCTTAGCTGGTCTACAGGAATTGTAAACGAGCAAACCCTCTCGGGCAAGGTGGGAAACCGCAACATACGTAAACCACGTGGAGTAAGGTGGCAAGTCGACCCCTCACAACTTCTTTTCAGTGCATTTGGGATGGGACGTTACACAGTGTTGCACTATCGTCACTTATACGCTTTTGTTGACGGATTCCAGTCACTTTATTATTATTATTAACATTCCACTTGCCAAACGTACAATTTTTGATTCTTCTCGTAAACTTTTTGACCATATTAAAAACTACTGGAATTTGTTCACTGGCACGACCATCGATCCATTCAAGTTAACCCGGAGGTCCGGCTGAGGTACAGGCGCCCCGCTGGAGAGAGGCAAAGGGCTGTAGACCGGGCGGAGATATAGTTTTGGTAGGGTTAAGGGCAGAGGAGGAACATGCTGACCCGAGTTGAGGATGTGGTGCTCAGCTGTCGCCCGATGCCCTGGGGAAGCGGCCGTGGAGGATCTCCAGGAGTTACGTACCGATTCGTTAAGGAACGCTCTCGGTTTGGTTTAAAGGGACGACTCGAGGGAAAGGATGAGAGTTAGCGGCTATAAGGATCTCGACCAATCAGAATTATTAGTTCACGAATTTGACTATTGTCAAAGTCAGTCTGTCTCGGGACACCGATCGGGGTGCCTCGAGCTGCCCTCGCGCTCCTGGGCTATTTGTTGATAGTTCCTCTAGCCGTGCTTCGCTTACGGTCTAGACCAGGGTGAGATTTAATGGGAAAGAATCCCCCCTCTGTTGTTTCTTGGTTGGTTCTTCGTTTACTTAATTTTCATCCCTTAAGTTTCCCTCGTAGAACGACTGCTCGAGTACACTGGAATTTTAGAATCTATCTTATCGAAGTTTTCTGTATTGGGACAGAATAGAATTCGAATCTTTAATCGAGTTTCAGGGGGTGGTTACTAGTAGGTGGTGGTGATGGTTGACGAGAGGGGTGGCTGAGGTTGAACAGGAAATATTTTTCATTTCCCTCGTGGTAACTTTGTCACTTAAAATTTTGTAGTGGGTGGGTCAATGACCCACCCACCCCCGGGCGACTGACTAGAGGGAACTGGTGACGCTTCCAGTTCTTTTACTTATTTCTTCTTCTCCTTTTATTTTTCTGCTGATCGTATTTTTGGCTATCTAGGTAACTTCGTTCACTGACTCCCCACGCCTTCTCCATGCGAAACATCCCCTTCCGCTTGGAAAACTTTAACGAAAGTCACCCCAAGATTCTCCAAGGTATTCTCCCGGCACAATTGCCGAATCTGGGACGCGGCTTTTCTGCTCGAAAGCAATATGGAGGAACTGGATCTGCTTACGAAGTGAAAGTGGCGGAAGGAGACTGAGAGGAGGAAGCAGGAAGAGGAAGAAGGCGCAGATAGTCGAGAGGTCGCCGAGTAGACAGAATTAAGGGATGGAGTGGGTGCGGTGGGGATGATTTTGGACACTCGAGTTATTGTCAGATTATCGTAATTTTACTTTTTTTTTTTTTTTTTTTTTTAATGGACTTATGCAATCTACAGCTTTCGGATCGACCACCCTTCAACCCTTATTTTTCTTAAGTTTCATTGTCAGATTATCGTAATTTTTTTTTTTTTTTTTTTTTTTTTTTTAATGGACTTATGCAATCTACAGCTTTCGGATCGACCACCCTTCAACCCTTATTTTTCTTAAGTTTCATTCGGGTAGGGGAGAGAAAGTGGAATTCCGATTTTGGGCAAGACAAAAAAAATTTGGGTTGAAAATCTAATACTCTGGGGGTAACTGGTTTACGTAAGGGTTGTTCGATTTAGGGAGAGATATGCGTCGTTTGAACAAGTGACAATTAGAGTGGCTGATTTTTGAAAAATCTCTTGCCTTCGATGAGAGACAGGTCGAATTCGAAAGGGAATATTTTATGTGTGAAAATCATAGTCGGTTTAGAACCAGTCTTGTATGATTACGAAATATTATTTGTTTTTGGAAATTCTCTAATACGCGAAGGAACCCATCGATTCCAAATTTTATTGATTTTGGAAAAACTCTGCCGTAAATTGGCTGCTCGGTAAAATTAATTTGAAACTTTTTAGATTGGATATGCAGTGTGATACTGTACTTGTTCGAAGTGTTTCCGTACTTCGTCGCGGGAGGCGCGCGCGTCGTTCTGACATTCTATACCGGGTGGAATAACTATTCTGTAAGAATATGGCGTAGCGTCTGCACAGTGAAATTGTGGTGGTTTAGCTCTTGAATTGTTACCGGATTAATTGGAGGGTTCTTGATCTGTCATTTATAAAATGATTATTAATTATTATTTTTTAATAGCCTATAAAATCGTGCGCAACCGTCCGAGCCATTATTGCCGGATGAAATTGCATAGAATTACCAGAGCTCATTGCAAGGGTGAAATTGCACCCCAATTCTGATCGTAACAATTTCATCGCGTTTACGTGGAGTATTTTGCAAAGGGGTTGGCACGCGTGACTTACCGTCGTCCAGACGCGAACGACCAGTGCATATGCGCTTATCATCCCCTATGTATAGGACATTGAACACTTTGTCCCAGAATATTCAACCCCTACAGTCTAACCGGTTACATGTACAAATTTCATCCCTTATAACGATTCGCAATTACCGATAATACTTTACCGACTATCGCGCTGATAGGTCAATTCGTTCGAAACGTCTACGACACGTGGATCAATTAGGGGATGAAAGCGTCAAATTTCATTTAGACGCAATGGCACAGTCATAAGGGATGAAAGGAGATGACGAAAAATCGTGCTGGAAGGATAAAGGGAAAAAGTGAGTTGGGATAATCTGCGGGGCAGTTTCACCCCTATATTGCTGTCAGTTATTTCGCTGATGAAGGGTGCAACGGGGTTGCAATGGAATTAAGGGATGTTTTCGTGCCAGTCGCTTCTGGCTGGTTTCAGTCCTGCGGCCGGTGAATTTTCTGTTTTATATATACGTATATGTATATCACGCACACGTATCCGAGCAAGCGGCGGGTGGGGGTGGGTGGGTGGTGCGCGATTACTGGTTTTCGTGTATAGGGGTTGGTTCGAGACTATTGTAAACAGAACCATTTGTCAGCTGAGAGCATCATTCCACCCCTATACCACTCTGCTCATTCTGTGGTTCCCTGTGCCACACTACTACCCCTGGCAACATTCGCACAGAAAATCAACCCCTAGTTACTTCCAGCAACCCCTGGCCTTGCGTCACGTGTATCCCAGGCCAACAGAACTTCCTCCCCTCTGCGCTCTTTAAGCTTTCGAACAATGCCCCTAGTATATTGCACGCTACCTTACAACCCTTGGCGAATGGAACTACTTCCACCCCAAAACTACCCCCTTAAGTTCATCCCAGGACCCGAAGAGCACGAGCACTGGGTTACTATTGCGTATCCAATAATCCCGTAATGAAATTGTTCGGCTTTGTTCGGGTTCGATCGGCTTTTGTCTAAGGGATGATTTGAGTATTTTTTACACCCCTCCCCCTCCCTCCGCTCCTTCTTCGCGATATACTCGGGGTCGACTTTGTTTTCGTTGACTTTATCGGAAAAAATTCATGGATTTCATTAAAGTCAAAATTAACGAAAACATCCCTTAAAAAGTTTCCGGTTGGAATTTCCATTTAAATCCGAGAAAATTGGGGGTTGTTCGGCTTTTCTTATATTTTGTACCCGTGGCAGGAACTCTGAACTTGTATTTTTTTCTTTCTTTTTTTTTTTAATACATTCTTTTTCTCTAGCAACCCCTGCGTCGACTCTTTCGCCCTTGACTCGGCACATAAAGCGTTTAATATCGGCGAACGTTTATTAACCCCTGACCGACATTTATACAGCACGTGTTAACTGCTACTGTTATCTATTTTTTTTACACGCGGCCAACCGGCCAACACCTAGCCAGGATTTTATGACGGATTATTGTCGTGACGTGATTATTGTCCTCCTTAAATAAGCGGAAATCTTGAAAAATCTTTCTTCGAGTTTTCGCACTCTCGGTCATGGATCATTCATAGTCAAACGAGATCTAGGGGACTCTTTCGCCCTGAAAGCCATAAAGAGGTGGCCCTCGCTAAAAAGCACACTTTACTCGCTGACAAGAGACGTATATCGTCAGCTGCCTATGTACAATGTATTTTTGATTTTAATTCAAATTTATTGTAACATAAAGTTTATCACGTACCGTGAAAAATAAATAAAATTGCTTACTGCTGTAAATATTATTTTTGACAGGACCCACCCCTGCGTTAATGCGCTTATGTATATGCATGTATATTTCAATGATGCCGACTAACTTTCTTCGTGATTACTTCGAGCTGCGGCAGAGGCAACGGGAAGAGGGAGGTGAAGTCGAGAACAAAGGAGAAAAGAAAGATGGCGCCACGGTAGCAAAAAAAAGGAGTCCCCTGACCTCTAGGAGCTGAAATAAAGCCCCGGGACTCTTGCTTGAATTCCTTTGTCTGTGAAATGGCGTGAGAAGCCCCGTAAAATTCTCTAACGAATTCGCCATAGCATTTCAAGCCTCTTGCTTTAGGCGCACGCTAAAGAGGATGACTGGGCGTGGGGGAGTAGGGGGGGAGGGGGGTGAATGCCTCGAGTGCGTGAGGTGGGGCTCACGTGTCCCTGCTTCCTGAGAGAGTATGGGATGGGAGATGGTCGATGGACTAAAAAGAGAGAATATGAGGGATGTAAATAGGGGTTGAAGGGGGTGGGGGAGGGGGGGTGGTCGGAGGATTGAATTAATGACTCGTGGATAATTCTTATAAATTGTGAAGAAAAGAAAATACGGCTGCCTGATAAATTTCACGTGTCAGCCACTCGGAACCCCCCTCCGCCCCTCCCGCCCCCTCCCAACTCTACGCCCCTGTGACGCTGTAGTCGCTCACGATTAGGACAGCTCTCGGAAAATTTACGTAAAACGGGGGACCGTCTTCGTCGAATTTTCGGCGTCCCGGGGGGAGGTGGGAGGTACGATGGAAGTCAGTCTGACAGAAGCACAGTGTCGTTAGAGGGAAATATGGAGAGTCGGATGGTCGGAGGGACGAAGAATGGATTTAAAAAAAAAGTAAGGGCGGGAAGGAAGAGAATAGAATATAAAAATAAGGACTTGTAGTTTTCAAGCTTAAGGGTGGAAAAGCAGTGCTTTGGACCTTGGGAAGCTCGAAAGAACGTGACGAGAAATTCGGCTCGGAAAAGAAACGACGTCGACGACGGAATCTCGTTTCCATCCATCAACGTTTCCGTTGCCGTAATTATCGCAAGGATTTCCGCGCTCATCGTTCATCCCGCCGTGTTACTTCCTTTCGACTTTGCGATTCCAAATTGAATTTCATTTGGCTTCATTCGGTCTGTCCATTTTGATGCTCCATTGAATGTGGCTTTTTTTTTCTTTTTATTTCCCGTCGATCTCAAGCAAAATCAAGTATCACGAGTGTCATTGTTCGCGATCGTCCTTTAGTTGAAAAATTTTGGTTTGAGCTTACGAAAAAAATATTTTCATCTTTCATCCCTTATTCGCATTGTGAAATTCGTAGCACGGTACACCGGGTACATCGTACTCATCCCCTGACGGCAGACTTTGATTCGAAGATAAACCAAAATTAAATGATATACGCATCATTTTTTTTTAAGGGATGAAACTTTTTGAGGGATCTTTGTATGCAAAAAAAAGTACGCTTCGCGAAGTGCCTACCCTCAGTTTTCGTATGTTCCAGTGGTTTTCGTGGAGTTTGTTATCTTTCGCACGCGGATGCTTCGCCAAGGACTTCTTCTGGACCCTTAAGGGATGAAGGAATGCTCTTTCGGGAGGGGTGGGAAGAGTGATTCCTAATTGTCATTGCCAAGGGCTGATTCGAGATGCTTCGACGAGGCCGATGGCTGGCAGTCCGGACAGGAACTTTTCGTTTTATTACCTCATAAATTCGGGAAGCATTCTCCAGGCTAATAGATTTTTCTTATGGGGTTGAGCCCAGGGGTGACTGATGGCCGGTCACCCTCAGGGGTGGTAGATTCCGGTTAGAGGGTGGAAACTCACCGAGTTGTCGGGATCGTTCGATTCTCCCTGCCGATTTGTCAAGGGGATGAAAGTAAAAAAAAAGTTCCACCCCTTAGTCCCAAAGACAAAAGAAAGTCCAGCGCCATTTGTTTTCCTGAAATCCCGGGTGGTGGCGGCACTTGCATAGATTTTTACTTTCTTCCAATGATCCCTTATAGTCCTTGTCACCCTATATATGTGTGTATATATATATTTTTCTTACTACCCTATACATTGAATCCAATTTATTATCCTTTTTCGATTCTTGTAACTGTCGGTACAGTCACCCTTATAGAAAAAATCCAATTCTTTTATCGTTATTATTGTTATTATTACGTGTAACGATTTATGATCGTAAATATTCTTTTTATTGTTATTAATAATATCGAGTCCCGCTGATGATTTACGTACGATGTCCTATTTTGAAAGTCTTTAAATTATTTTGATAGGGGATCAAGAGACTCGGTCGAGTCTCGTGGCAAATACAGGTTACTTTTGATACAGTAAATAGTGCATTTACTGCATTCTGTAGGTTCTGACGGACGTGCAATTTCAACCCCTGTACTACTTATCTCTATAGTGTGTACGCTGGCATAAACCTCCCAGGCTTGTTTTTCTTTCGCTGGCTAAGTACAGAGGATGAAGAATTCTATTTACTTGGTAAGATTTCCTGGTGGGCAAACACTACCTGAAACTCCTTGCGTAGGTATATCCATGGGGTAGTTACCGTGTCTGCGCGAAAATTCGAAAATTTTACACGAGCTTAAGTCCAGGCTATTTCGCGGAAGACTACCCCCGTATCTTTGCTGGTTCTTGTTTATTTTCACGGAGGGCTCTTTCACCCTCTAGAAATAAATACAACCCCAACCGTAGCACGTACTACCACCCGAGTCTGATTATCTCACTAGAACTGAGAGCGCCATTGGGGTAGAACCGATCAGGATCATCCCTTGAGTTTCCAGCTCGAGATCTGCGAACTAGACGTTGCCACAGCTCCTGGGTTATTTTTAGATAAGCAATTTTGATCCAGACTGTCAAAAAAAAATATGAAATACAAATTTCAACGTCGAACGATGCCGTTAAATGTTGCAAGAAAAATTTTCGAAAAATTCGTCTAATGCATTTTTAATTGAAAATATTGACGTGTCATCAAATGTTTGAATTAACGAAAATATTTTTGTCATTTGGCTAAATCTTTGTTTCAACATTTTTTTCGAGTCCTTTGTTCATCGCTACCGGATACGGAGCGACCTGTTAGCCCTCTTGCTGGAACCTTTAACTACCCTCTTTCCGACCCCTAGACACGTACAAACACAGTTACGGTTTAACTCCGAGCAAAATAACTATCCACTTCGAATTCTCCCGCCATCCCGTTTCTGCTCTCAACAGATCCGATAGCTTCCGGCTGGACAAGCGTGCCAAATTGGGGAGCGCTACAGTACACACAGATTTCGTTAAGTTTCCAGCCCTTACCTTTCGTTGAATCTCAGCCAGCGTCCTCTTTTGCCCGCTAGATAAAACAGCCCCAAATCGTTGAAGCGTCCAGCTGTAGAATTATTTTGAAAGTCAGGTAAACCGGTTGGTCATTGCTTTTCAAACTGTATATGTGCATCCGCCATTTTTAACAGGGTCAACCTTGTCCGAAAACTTAAATTTTCAACGTTTGGTGGTTAGCAAACCTGATTTTTTTTTTACTGAGAAAAAATTCTTTCCCGATTAACCAGTGTTCACTAGGGATTTTGAAAGTTCGTCAAAGTGATGCGGACGGCACAGTCGCCAGGCGTCCCGCAGCGCCTCTCCCGGATCTGCGCTGAGTCTGACGTGTCCTGGGAGACTCGGCGAAACCACGACGAATCCAGGGAACCAGCTGGGTCTGACGGAGCCGTTCAGTTGGCATCTGTTTCTGTAAGCTGGTGGCTCTGGTCGGATTACGTATTCAGTTATTAGGTCTTGTGATTCTGCGCCATTGGATTTTCCTTGTGACGTCACTCCGATGAATCTAGACACGCGTCATATATATATGTATATTTTACATACGACGGGGATTCCCCTTGTATTTCAATACGATTATGAGAATTATGAAGAGAAATGTTTTTAAATATTTTTTTTTCACGTTACTGCTAATCACTATATTTATTTTACTTTGTCTCATAATTATCATACGATATATAATGAAAAATATAACATTTTTGAAAAATCATCAATCTGTCAACTTACTGAGACACAGCGTCCGGCGAACGTTCGGACGCCTCCGGAATTTTTTCGAGTGCCGTAGATATCAAAAACAAATTTGGATTTGGTACTGAGGCGTTGCCGGCTTTTTTAACGATTCTTTGAATATTCGGAATGTCCAGGGTGACTGCCTGATTTCCCTGCACCCTCACCGGTACCACCATGTCGCTCATGGGTTCCGGTACGGCACTGGCGATTGCTATGAAAATTTATAAAATTTGAAAAAAAATATATATACAGATATTAAATATCGTGAAAAATAATTCTTACCCACAGATTTGTCAGTCGCCTGATCGTAAAATAATTTGTGAAATATATTTCCCGGTTTCGCTTTGCTCAGGTCGCTTCCTTCGCTCTCCGACATGAGGAGCGCGGCTGCCACGACTTCCGGTTCTGGCTTCGACTCTACACCCTCGGGCAGAACTTCCGGTATTGGCTGCGACTCGCCGACCAGTTCCCTCAGCTTTGCCTTTAGATAATTTCGACGCTTGTCGCTCGCGCAGGTCCTTCCTCCTCCTTCTGCTCTCGTTCACCAAAGAAAAATCTTTAGAAACGTTAAACTTCAAAGTTTTCCCATTTTCACGTAAATTTACCTCATATGCTTATACATATACATATGTATATATATCTTTTTTAAAACAATTTTCAAACAAAGATCGTATCAGCGAAGGACAATTTTTTTTGTAATTTTTCTTACCGTTTAAAAAAAAATATACTCTGTTCACCGGTGCAGTCGCCGTTTGGAGACTCGTAAGTGAAAAAAAAATTTGAAATGAAAAATGAGAATGAAGAATCGAACTCTCCCCAGAGATCCAACCATTACAAAAGGAAGTCGAACGTGAAACGATTTATAGGCAGTCTCGGCTAGAAAGCAGAGGTACATCTATCAGTGACAAAAGTTCCTTCGCGATATCGCCGCGGTAAGTTTTCCATCGAAAATTCACATTTTCTTGAAATCGATGACGAAGACTTTAACCGTTAAGCCCCACCGACCGTGAACTCCTTAGAAAATGTTTCCCTGCTTAGTTTGGGACACGTGACTTTTTATTTTTCAAACGGATCATTAGCTTCCGGTATATCGCGCGATAATACGAGAGTGATAAGAGAATTAAATAATTATAATTTTTGTTACAATAAAATTTTCTCCATATAACGAAAAAGTACTCACGTCCATCCGGTTGATAAATCTGACCCATTGTTACAGTAGTCATGTGATGACCTTCCTCATCCTCCCATCGAGTCTTGCTTAACTGTAACAAAAATTTTGATAACATTTTTGCGCAAAAAATTAAAAAAAAAAATGTTATATTTCCGATGTTTTATCTCAAAAGTTCGTTATCATAAACACGTGATCGATGGTCTCACTGTCTTTTCCATTGCGTAAATTTTACGGTTAGCTTCATCGCAGGGTGCGTCAGTGTCCTCTTCAACATTTGCTACGCCACACGGTACCTTGACAACTTTTCCGCCGACGCAAACAACGTCCCTCGGACTTGAGGATTTTTTTTTAATTTTTTTTTCAGGCCTAGGCCTTTCCCTCTTGTCGCTTTTCCTGATAAAGATATTTCGCAAGACTTTACAAAATTCTCCACGGAATTTCCCCTCTTAACCCTTACTCCCTTTAACCACTTGCCACTTTGGCATTTCCTTTAGATTATTGAGTCCTCACATGCAGGGGGGTAGTAGCTTCGGGGGTTGCTCTGATTTTTGGGCAGGGCAGGTACTCTTTCGGGTACGCTGTGATATGGGACGGGCGCAGGGTGCCCTTTTACGGGACACCATGGACACACACGGCCTTCTTATATCATCCCTTATATCAACCCTTTCTGACCTCTCTTCTCTGCTCGCTGCTGGAATCTGCGGAATGTACTTCTGGGCTTTGGGGCTGCACAAACAAAAATTCTTAGACATTCCCTTACGGGTTTCTTTTTGGCTTCTGTTTTTTTCATTATTTTTCTCGTAAAAGCTCCCTCGTCTCGCAAATTAGATTTAACGTGCCCAACACAACCTAACCTTCTTTGGGGATCTTCCTGACTCGTACGGAAATTCCCGTGCCACATTCGTCATTTTTTTAAGAGCAATTTTTGTTCGTTAATCTCTAAGATGTATTTTGGAAAAGAATATTTTTTGCATTTTATCCTACATTTTCTTTCTGTACTTTCTTACCCTAGACATTTTGCGCAGTTTACTGCTGCGGAGGGGTGGCCACCCGGTGAACGTCTACAGCCGCATTCCTTTTCGTACTTTCTGGACGGATCGCACTTGCACGGCATTTTTTATTCGTATTCTTTTTCGTTTTGTGAAAGTACTTGGATTTAAAAGAAAAAAATTTCAAAATTTTTACGTCTAAGCAATTTTTCGAAAATATCTGACGCACCGTTCAACGTATCCTACGAACTGAAGTTACGTTTCGATCTGTGAATTTGGGAAAAATAAAAGAATCGCATTCTCGAAGCGTACTTCATTTGTCGGGCGATCGAAAATACTATTTTTTTTTACTTTTTATCTCCCACGCCTAAAATCCTTAGCGAACTTGTATAATACATCAATCTGATATACTAATATATACCAAATCTCGAAATATAACATTGTCTATTATCGTGAACAAGAAAATGTCCAATAATCCATTTCGAAAAAATATTGACAACGGAAACCAAAAATATAACCATATTTTTCGGCATAAATTCTAGTTTTCACATAGGATCGTTTTTGATCATTTTTTTTGGAATCAGCTGGATAAATCCCAAAAATAAATTCAATTTTGGAAAACGCTCTATACATTAATTCTAATATACTATAGTGAATATGTTTATTTCATAGCGCTGAAAAAAAAAAATTTTTAATTCAGTACAGGATACGAATGACGTCTTCCATTTCCCAAGCTACTTCTCAGGATATAGAGATTCTTGATAAAAGCAATCTTACCCGTACGAGCTATTGAATTCTCTTAAATGACAGGAGCCCTCAATTGTCACGGAGCTTTGGATAGGGGTTGCATCGAGCTGTCTTTAAGCCGGAAGTATCTGTCGTACCTTGATATAACCGAATATCTATCATCCCCAATTTTTTTTTTTTTCCTTTCATCCGATTTCACCTCGGCAACACCCCGCACACCGCGCCAGCCAAGACAACCCCTATTCGCTCGCGGATGATTCATCTACTACCCCCTGTATAGCCCGGAGCACCGGACGATCAATCTATATCTATCGCCAGCCAGAAGCTGGTTACGTGGGAAGCAATTTCTTTTCGCGATATAACTACTCGATAGTTTTCTCAGTTTTCCACCCCTAAGAGATAGGTATACCTGGAAGAAGAAATTCCAACCCTTATTGTATGCCGAGAAATTTCATGACGTCGGATACTGGACTGGATATAAGGAAGAAAAGAAAAATATTAAAAATATATTTTCCACCCCCTCTGGACCGGTAATAAATTTACTGTCGGAAATAAATACCTCGAGCAATACGTTTGTTATTATCAACCCTTGTGACGGGTGGATATTGATAACCACCCCTTGAGAGATACAAGCGTTGGGCTTCTCGCTCGTTCTTCACTCTTTATTGGTTTCTAGGTGAGGAAAATTAAATGGAAACAAAAAAAATAATTTTTTGCAACCCCCAAACTACTGATTCGTCATTCCTGTATTGGGACGAGGGTGGTTAATTTTTTTTTCTTCGAACCCTATTGTATGTTTTGGATTTGGTGATTGCAAAATATCCTAATGCCACCTGTACCATCTTTATATTTAGGGGTGGTTTCGGATCGGATCATTTTTTAGCCATCATTTTTACAATAGATCCTTCTGATTGTTCTTTTCCATTTTTTTATCCCCGTCTTATTTATAGGTTAGATAAGGGTGCGATTGATCCCCTAAGGTTTCGCGATATACCAGATTGCACTGGGCGCGTTGATCCAAGCCTCTTTCAATATTTATAGGAACCACCCCTTGTGTCTACCTAAATCCACTCATATTGAGATATTCGAATTTTCCACGGTACCGAACGATTTTGCAATCTCAGATCGTACGGGTGACACGTTAAAAATTTTTTTTTCAAATTTTCACTGACCCCAACTAGAATTTGTTATTCAAATTTCCCGCTGAATTATCCCAAGTACAAGGCGCAAGCTATCAGACTACGTGAACTGTACAAATTACAATGGTAGCTCAGCGTCAATTAAGCCAGTGGTAATTAATATAAATAATAATAACAAAAGTTTGATATGACTTGGATTAAAAAAAATTATACATTTTTTGTATCATTTTTATGTAATCGCCTATACCGATGATACCGGAATACACGATGACGTGACTCTTATTACAATTGTGGTTGATACCGTAGCAGTGTACGTAGAACGTGGCCTAGTGTAAGGGTAGATGTGAATTTCGCGTAAGGGGTTGTTTAGTTAGTAGCATCGTTAGACGAGATATTTCTTCGTCCATTAGGGAAATGAATTCCCTCCCCTCCTACTACCCCTTGAACCACCCCCTCGTTTCTCTTCACTCCCAAATCATCTTTCAGCCCGGAAAGTTTTCACCGTCCGTCCGAAAACCATCCTCCGCCTTTCCATTCTTCGCGAGTCTTTATGCGAGTAGACTATTTATTTTTTTTTCCAATTTTTTTTTTTTCTATTCTTTTCCAGACAATTAATTTATTCCTTATTCTATACTGTGTATTCTATATTCCTATAATCATCGTCTCCAATCTCTCTCCCCCTTTGGTCCATATCCATTTCATCCATTTATCCCATTCTAATATCATGGCGCAATCGTAATTGACGCATTGTCAAGAATCAAAATCCACGCTTTGTTATGACGGCCACTCGGTGACTCGTTGACGAGATCTACTGTACGCGCGGCAAGATCAAAGGCATGATAATCGGCTCAATAGGATAAAACTGGAATCAGCAAAGTCAATTGGTACGCGATCCATTAAGGGTGAGTCGTTGTGCGAAATGAATTTCGAAATTTACGATGCGCGCGATACGCGTCCATATTGAATCAATTGGCCGACTGGCCGCTAGTGGCGCCATCTCTTACGGCGTCTATGTACTTCACTGGTGACTATTTGCGGAACTATTTCACGATGCAATGTCTCTTCTTTTTCTCTTTCCTCTGCATTTTTATTCCTTAGATGCAATTCGAGGTATCGATGAGTCGATGTTATCTTAGCTGTTGTACTCGTGAATGGTAATTATCTCTTTATTTTTTTTCATACATTTCATGAAACATATTTGTCGTGCTTGTCACCCACGTTAATACCGTGGAACCTTTCGTTGTACCATTACGAATTATATTGACAAGGACAGTATCGATATCTTGATTAAAATTGTCAATATTATTTAATTTCTCGTGAAAACATTTCCACCCCATTGCCTGAGCCCACAGTGTCATATATACGAAATAAAAATGGCCGAGTTCATTTATCACTTAAATTTTATCACGAAAGTCTAGTTAGGCACTCCATGAACAAATCGTTCAAACAGCAATCGTATATCAACTGGAGAGCAGGGTTAAAATTTAAGGGTGACAAGGGGGCTGGTAAAAATAATAAATTTCAAAATACACAAACATTTATTCGGTCTCGTACGTTTGAAAAAAAAAAATTGAGTTTGGTAGTCCCTTTAAAATATTTCACATCAATTCCAACCCCTGTCCGATTATCCAGGGGACGTTCCATCCCTTAAAGTTTCCAATCAACCCTTTATAAGCTTTACGACCGAAAGGTCACAGTAATCACCGATCTCGAGGAAGAAAAAAAACATCCCTTATCTGCTGCATGTCCCGTTTACAACCCTTGCGTGACGCTTCAGCATTTCTCGCGCAAGGGTAGTTTCATGAGATTTTATTTGCACCCCGCATCCCTACCCTCCTTCTATTTACTACCCCAAGACCACCCTCGATACGTAGAAGACAGCAGTCGCAGAGCGTCCTGAGAATAAAAACTTTTTATTTTTTAATGCCCGACAGTAAAGCGTCATTTCTCGTTCCATTAGGGGTGAGTGGACGAACCACCCTTAATGCTTTTCCGGTACGCAGAGGGGTTCAGGGCCTCGCGATAGATGTGGCTCTGGACGAGTGCATTCCAAGTGCATTCGAGTATAGGAAAGCCCGTTTTATTCAGCGGGCACGCGACGACCCCTAATATACAGGGTGACCATTTAGCCCGGAGATACATTTTTTTTCTTATACTGGCAAACGAACGTAAACATCCCTTACACATATGGAATGTTTATGGAAACGCGCGACAGAGGCTAAGGGTTGCTTGGATCTATGGGGGGTGGGTTGAAGGGGTGGTTCCTCGTTAAGCCAGTAGAATTCTGGAATTCGGATTATTTATGGGTAACTGTCTGGTCCGTCGCCACCCTTATTTTGACGTGGGCAGAATAGACCTACGGGCTAGTACCCCCCCCCCCC
>NW_014333134.1:862705-868760 GCF_000341935.2 Cephus cinctus | reverse complement strand
TACGGGCTAGTACCCCCCCCCCCCTCCGCCCTCTTTACCTCCTGCTACCGAAACCTTTGTCAAAGGGTGGTAAGGCCTCAGTCAACCCTCTCCTGGCGCTCAGTCTCCATTATTCCTGTAGCCTTAAATACGGTATTAAACTTATCCCATGAATTTCCAGACTCGGAATACGACGGCGCTGCTGGCTCCTGGTCCTACGTATTAGTATCCATCTAAGGGATGAAGTAAATGGATTAGGGGGTGGACGTCTGATTTTTATTGTTCGCCATATCGCTGGTGCTTTGTCCATTTTTATTTGGTTCGTATGTTTTTTTTTTGTTTTTTTTTTTGGTGGGATATGTGGATAGGGGTAGTTACGATTTCTACGTATAAGGGGGTGGCTTTGCTGTTGGTATTGAATTTCGGGGGTTGCTTCCGTGGGAAACTCGGCATTTGCCAAATGTCCAGACTCGAGTGGGGGCCGAGTATCGAATGACTGAAGAATGTCGTAGGGGTAGCGGAGGATCTAGGCCAGACAGAAGGACGAACGAGAAATATAGGCAATGTGGTTAGGCGATAAGTTTTCGAGTCGGGGGACTTATTTATATTGTAAACCGTGAGTGGATGGCGCGTCAAATTTTTTTTTTTGTTAAAAAACAATAGACGGGTCAAAAAGGGTTGTGAAATGGTATAAATATTTTTTTTACACTTTTGCGCACGTAACTGACGGTCGCTTGTGAATTTACGTAATTAACAGTGTACCCTGCTTTTTTTTTGTTCAAAATCAAATATTACCCGTTTGTTTAATCTGAGTTTTGAACCAAAAGATATAAATACGCGCACAGTTATACAGTACACGTCCATCAAGAGGGTAGCAGCGAGACTATCAGATTTTAATATCGCGTTGAAAATTGCTTGATTCGTTTTTGTTTTCTTCACCTCGACAGCACAAAAATATCTCGCGGCAATAATTTTGCTCTGCTGTATTTTTTTTTTTCAAAATTATTTTTCCCTCCGTTGCATTCCTGGGCAATCAAAGAATTGCACGCATCGCAAATATTAATAAACTGCGTCGCGCCTGCTGTGTACCGTGTACACAATCGTCATTCCACTGTTCGATTGTTGCTCGCAGTCGACAAATATTTACTCCCTCCCCTAAATAGGGGTTGCAAGGTAGTCACGTGTTCGCCGGACGAAGATATGTAAATGGGACACCAGTGGAATACGTAGTTGAGCTCGTATCGTTTAGCATATCCGACCCTCTGAACTGTCATAATAAAGTACCGTTACGAGGGATGTTTTTTTTAAGGGGAGGAAAAAAAAAAGAAAAAAAAAAGTGTCCGGAGGGGTGGGTCACGGACAATACTGACACTGCCGATTAATTAATAAGAAGTGGAGTTTCTAACAAGGGGTTGATTTCAATAATCGGATAGAGCAAGCCGACGAAGGAGGGTTGCAATGAAGCTACGCTTGAATTTTCTACCCCTATTTCTCATCAGAATTCTGCACAGCCCTTATTCCCCCCTCCCCCCTGTTTCCCTTATATTCTCGACTGTCTCACTTTATTCCGGTTTCTCCTACAAATTATCAAAAATCAACCATTTAGTCTGGAATGCATTTCAACCCCCCTCTCCACCCCTCCTTTTCAGTCCCTAAACCCACCCTTAACCCGTACACTGACACAATCCTACCTCCATGATCCTACACAGGCCATATAGCTCTAATCGCAACCACACGCCATAAGACACATGGTGTTTTCGCTGACAGCTATACATTTCATCCCTGTACCCCTAGATCTCCCACTTGAACCCTCTGCGCGCCACAAATATCATAGTGGGACTAGGGCGCCCATGATATACGGCCCTGCCGTGTTGCTCCCTCACGTATCACAGCCCTTGAAGCGTCAGTGGCTCTGAAAGTATTATTGGATAGGGTGAAAGATAAAGAAAAGTAAAAGGAAAAGAAAGTTCGGCTTTAATTGAAATTCGACCATCGCTACAAGGGTGACCAACCCCACTTTTGCTACCTCCGAGAAAACGTCCATAAGGGATGAAGATGGTGTTGTAAATGTAATATGCAAATTTTTTTTCTACAAAATTAATAGCCACTTTTTTTCTCCGTCTTTTTGGCACACCCGGTACGTATTATACGGCTTTCCTTTACGAGAAAAAGTTATTTCCTGACATATCGAATCGCATCGAACAATCGTCATCCGACTTAAAGTCAATTGAAAAAGTGACATATCTATCAGTGAACGGACTTGTCAATTTTGAAAAATCCTATATTCAATTTTAAATCGATTGATTGATTTTGGAAAAAATTTTTTGCCTTTGAAAGGGAAACGCGAGAGACACTCTTGTATACTCCGAAGGCAGTACACTGTTATCATTATTCGTTTGTTCTCTGATGACGTCATATACAGCATATACCCTGTGCAACATATGCAAATAACGAGATTACTGTCTGACGCAAAGTACTTGTACTCACGCGTGCAGTCATACGTGGCGCCTATGCTTATACGTAATAGGTAAACACACCATTGCAGTACACTACGCTGTATATAAGGGTGTTTACAGACTATCGACTGTGATGTACCGGGTGATTAGTATTTTTGTATTTCAACGACGTTCACTCGAGAGCGAGACATAAAATGGGTCTACAGGTCGTTTCAGAATTTCGAATATCGTATGAATTATTGTGCTGCTTTTTTGTAAGGACTGAAACGCCTGTATACGTTCGGCGTTTACTTTTGTGTAATTTTGTATTTCGATTTTTTGTTGAGTATGCAAACAATTTTTTACTTATTTGAGGGGTTTTTTCTATGGGCTGTAGCTTGAATGAAGCTGTAGTGCCCTGTCACTGGCTATCGGGCTGTACCGGGAATCTCTTTGAAATTTGAATCCGCAGTCTGTCAATTATCATGGTATGACGTTTCTATCAGAAAATACCTCGTCGTTCTATCTGTAAATTGAATTCGATCTGATTGGACTACGATATGTTCTTTACTAATCGTACGTATCGGCTCTGTCAATCAATCGATTTACTACGGGATATGTGGATTGGTTTGAATATCCTGAAGCTTAACAGAGCTATTCGAATTATATGGTGGAACTTGGTTTCAGCTGATTTATTTTGAATAATGCTGTAGCGTGTATATGTATATGGTTAGTTCGAAATTTTCTTCGGATTTGAATGTAGGATGTTAAATTTTTATTTTTACGAACTTCTACGGTATAGTTCTCAAAAGTGTGTATAATTTTAAAATTTAAAAAAAAATTTTACTATGTATATTTGGTGCCCAAAAACCAGTTTTTGATTCTGCTTACTCATTCAACCATCTTCGGGTGGTACATAAGACCGGTTTTTGATTTTATTAATTAATGTCTATTTTATTAACTGACTTTTTTTTGTTTCAGGTATGTATACGCTGGAGTCTTTTGGGATCCACTCTGTGAGTCAATTAATTAACTTGAAGCACGAGACTAATGAAATTTTTATCTATTTTCTAATTAATTTAAGTATTTTGAGTTTTAGATCTTTTGCGTACATTGCATTGTAGGTTTGATCTTTTTTCATTCGTTTCAATTCTCACTACGTGTATATGTATATATGTATATCTGTCAATCCGGAAATATACAGGGTGTTCGTTGTGAAACGCACTGTAGTAACATCGTTGCATTCCTTGTCAAATTCCAAAGAATACGTGTATTTTCATTTTTTATTTCATATATCAAAATTTCGAGATAATCAAGGTTGAAGTTGCAGTAATACGACCAATCAGAACGTGTTTAAACGGAGCGTAGATGACGTCGCGAGTCAGCCCGCAAGACCTGCTTACACTAGGCCAATAACACTAAGAGTATCGTCGTAGTGTCCCTGTTTATCTGCATGTAATTGAGTAAGATACACGAGACGATACTCTTAGTGTTATTGGCCTAGTGTAAGCAGGTCTTGCGGGCTGACTCGCGACGTCATCTACGCTCCGTTTAAACACGTTCTGATTGGTCGTATTACTGCAACTTCAACCTTGATTATCTCGAAATTTTGATATATGAAATAAAAAATGAAAATACACGTATTCTTTGGAATTTGACAAGGAATGCAACGATGTTACTACAGTGCGTTTCACAACGAACACCCTGTATATTTCCGGATTGACAGATATACATATATACATATACACGTAATCACGTGCCCCTTATCAGATCCAAAATCTGTTATCCGTTTCAAAGACTAATTTTTTCTAATGAACTTTGCTTCACGATTACGTATTTCAAAATTCGATATTCCCAATGTCGATGATGAGCAGAAGGAGATACGTTTTGAATTTGCATATCTCAAGAATTTCAATTACGATTCTCAGATTGATCCGAGTGTTTGATTAGATTTCCATATTAGGTCAGGACGGTTTTCCTCCTTCTCTCTCTCTCTCTCTCTCTCTCTCTCTCTCTCTCTCTGGGTCAGAGTCTCACGTAAATACAGACGCCCGAACCCTCCTCTCCTCGTCCTTAACTAATCCAATCGAGAACCATGCCCGAAACACGGCAGATTACCCGGTAGAACAGCTTCTACGGTGCTGCCATCTATGTTGCTGGTAACTGCACGCGAACCAATGAACATGTGAACCGCATATGAACCTCAACGATATGTGCCACTTGCGTTCGCCAGTTTTGGCTGACTGGATGGCTGACTGGTTCCACCGATTCACTGACTCATCGCTTTGTGGATCCTGAGTGAATCTCCCAGCAGGTTCAGCTGACCGTGTAGAAAAGCCAGATTTCGATGTGCATCCGACATTACGTAAAATTTAAATCTCCGCTCAATTTTCGATTTTAAGGATTTTATAGAATTTTCCAAAAAAAAAAGAAAAAAATCACGTTTTTGTAAAACAATTTTTTTTTTCTTCAGTGACATAAGCTCGTGGTTAGAATTGAGGTTTGAATTTTTTATTACTGTATTTCGAATTCTTTTTTTTTTCCCAATTTTTTTAAAGAATACTTTTTACTATTTTTTTCTTGTATTTTTTCTCTTATCATTCACGTGCCTACCGGGGGAGAATGAAATTGTTTAGAGTGGGGGAGGGGGGGGGCTAAAAAGTTTATACTCAATTCGCGAATAAAACGACCCTATTATCGGGTCCTGGGCGTCGTTAATAATTCCATGGATCGTCCCAGCATCCCTTAGGATCTTAACTTTCTTAATTCCGCTATTATAAGGGTTGACAGTAATAAATAAACGCTGTTTTTTTTTTTAATGAATTCTGCATTGTCATATGCCTTACGAGATGCAGTAAATCAAATTATAATTAATTCAAATCGAAAAAAGGATTAACCGACTCACCCACCCCCCCTCCCCACGAGGCCGGACAATATCACCGTAAGGTAGATTTTTAATTTTGTAATTTTCCAAAAACTCAACCCCTACTCGAATTCACTCGAAGAATTGTTCGCGCGTTACATCCCGCCTGATTTACTGACTTTCATCCCCTACCAGAAAAATCAAAGACCCACGAGATAGGACCTCGAACTATCGCGATATGCGAGGGATAGTTTTTTTTTTCCAATTCAGATTCCCTACCCGAAATAAAATGCAAACCCACCCCACGGGTGATAACGCATGTGCGATATGCTTTGAAAAAGTCAAGCATCCCTCAAAATAAATGTCATAGGATACCAGCAGCGACAATGCCAATCGCTAAGGGATGAATGTCTCAAGTAGATAAGCTACCCAAGTAGCCAGACGTGATAACGACGGTGCAACTGTGCAGAATGCAAAGAAGATTAATCGACTTGTGGACGCGACATTACCAGGGGGTGAATTTTGCAAAATCCATCTGGCATTGCGACGTGTGCACGTTGCGCCGTGAAAGCCACCCCTCCCCCTACTTTCAACCCCCTCGACCGACCTCGCGGCTCCTGCCAGAGTTCGCTTAGCGCGATATTGATCGACGTACGCCACCCACCCTCAACCCTCCCCAAAACCACCCTCTCCCCTCGTACGCTCCTACCGGCTGCCATTCTCACTCACCCTTATTCACCCGGACCCCCACCCTTCCCACCCCTCCGTTCCCCTCCCC
>NW_014333134.1:862273-862549 GCF_000341935.2 Cephus cinctus | reverse complement strand
TTCCCCTCCCCTGCGCTTCGTCGCTGCTCCCGATCTTTCTCCGAACTACCCCTAACCATGGTAACACCTCCCGCGACCAACCCACGTCATCTACAAAACGAGCGTCGCCGTCGCGACGCTTCGCTTATCGTCGCGATCTATTTTTTAGACATTTTTCGCACCCACCTCCCCCTCTCCCTCGTCCATGCTGCATCGAACTTTGCATTCATCTCGATGAATCTTGAACAACCCTTAATATTTTTCTGAACTTAATTTAACATCGATTAACCCCCCCCC
>NW_014333134.1:856375-862070 GCF_000341935.2 Cephus cinctus | reverse complement strand
CCCTTGTATTCAGTCTTCATCCCTTATCGACTATATGTAGGTGTATATATATGTATTCATTTATTTTTATTGATATTCTTATCAAATTTAATGTCTCTCTTAGAAAAGCCTCAAGGGACTCGATGTCATCCGATACTATCATCCCCCTTGTAATCATCTTGTTTCATATGTCTGAAACTAGGCGAACTCGATTGAAAACTTTTATTCGAGGTTCGACTCGCAACAGCTTCAGACAGATCCGATGCTCTCTCTGTAGATATAGATATAGGATGGCTGGACAGTCAAGTCGATCCACCCTTATTGGGCTCCGAACATTTACATTTACGACTTCACGTACAACGACGCTCTTATCAGTTTCATGATAAGGGATAACACTTGCCCCATTCTCACAGACTACAACTACTTGCAATCGTATCAATTCGTAACACTTGGTTTTGATTGAATTTTCATTTTCTTTTTTCTTTCACTCCAAGGCAACGCCCAAACACCTGTGGCCTGTATTCATTGCTACTTATATTTTCCAAAAGTTTCGGGGATATTCGTCGTCGACTGAAACAGTCTGTACGTTGGAAACTACGCGAACTCGTCGCCAATAGTCGGACAAAGGAACCGCGGGAACTTTTTGAAGGCTTCCGTCATCGTGAATCGATACTCGTTTAAGGCTCCTTTAGCTTCCTGATAGGAGCGCGTTAGCCCGTATGCTTAACGCGGTGTGTCTGTGTATATACGTACACACAATAGTAGTAGATAGAGTCAGTACCCAGTCAGCCATCTCCAGCGTTTCCAGCCGGCGCTGACGTTACTCCAGCGTTATGATCGACATAGCGTTAACGTTACGGTCGACAAAGAAACCTCTGTGCGATTCTGTCTTAACGGAAACGTTAGCTCTTTTTTTTTTTCTATTTTCAATAGCCGCCATTATACGTCTCTTTTCCGTCATTCATTTATTCCAGTTATCCGGGCACACGTGAAACTCCAGTCCTCCAGCATTCCACTAACGCGGAAGCGTACGCATAATTGTCAATTAGGGGTTGTATTTTTTTTTTATTTTTTTTTAGAATTTTACCAAAATATATCAATCTTACGCTCCGTGGGGATTTTCCTTAGTGAGTTATTTTTTTCTTTCCTTTTTTTCTTGATATCCGTCCCGTTGGTACCCTCGAGTTTTTTCTTTCTTTTTTTTTTCTTTTCTCAAAAGTCATTATCAAAAAGGTCAGACTGCCGTACCTCGCTAACTTGATTCAGTGCGAAGGCCCGTTGGCCCCGTGTCGTTTGTTACCGACTGGCGTAGCTCCTGCCCCGCCAGCCAAACAAAGACTGACGTGGACACAAAGATGCTACAGCGGAGGGGCTGAAGGTTCGAGGGGGGGGGGGATGCTTCGAGAAGTGAAGTACGAGATTGGTCGTAAGAAGGGTGTCGGGGGGTTGGGGGGGTGGTAAGAGACGCGAAAGGGGATGCTGCAGTGGAGCGAGTCCGCCATTACGCTGACAACACGTCACTCACCCCCTTCATTCGCCAGTCCGACGTCTGTCGGCAAAAGGACTCACCCTTATTTTTTACACCGGCCGACCCCCCCCTCCCCACCCTCTCGCCCCTCCATCCCTCATTCTCTTATAAGATTCT
The DNA here is from genome assembly GCF_000341935.2 of Cephus cinctus. NCBI lineage: Eukaryota > Metazoa > Arthropoda > Insecta > Hymenoptera > Cephidae > Cephus > Cephus cinctus. The sequence continues at coordinate 860,446 of NW_014333134.1, read as the reverse complement.
TATACGAGTTCCTATTCTTAGCCCCTTAGCTCGCGCATTTTTTATTCACGCGTCAAAAGACGATCTCGACTTTTCATCCCCCTTGTCATCGTCCAATAAACCGAATGCGTTATGAGAAGGGTTGGAAACATCCCTTCGCCCCCCTCCCCCTCCCCTCGATACGTATAATCTCCTCAGATCCCCTTGTTCTTCGTGCCTCCTTTCAGTCTATAAGCTTGGGGGTGTTTACGCATTTCATCCCCCTTATACACTGTACTCGCGAGGAGTCGGTGTGAACGCACCCTTAAATTCCGGCAAGTATTCGTCCATCCCCTAGTCTCAGTGCGATTTAAAGGATGCTCGCGGAGCGGCGGCTGCCTCGTGATTGAAATGGATTTTATTTTTTTTATCTCCCGAGCATCCCCCCGGACACGTCTGGCTATATCGGGGGTTCTTCTACTGCGATCATCCCTTACGTATATCCATGGGAGCGTGTATACGCATGAACAAGGGTGGTTATAGGGAATTTCACTGATTCCAACTTCGACGATCGTAACCATTTGTCACCCTTAAATCCGTAAGAGTGCTGCCGCTCGCTACCAACCCCTATTTCGAAATTTTCATAATGGTCCAGCATCCGAAGGAAGATTTTCATCAAGAGGACTCCAGATGGGTATTTGTAAAATACGAAGAATAAGGGCTGGGGGGTAGTTTTATCCGAGCTTTTCATGGTGACACCCCTCGCGCAAGATTGTTACAAATATCGATAGCCCTTGATTAGGGGTGAGTTTTTTTTAAGACGGCCTTCTGCTCGCTACGCGGAATCTTTCCTAAGCGAGAGACTCACCCTTGTCCGACTATGGGTTCTTGCTTAATGCGCCCTCAAGAACAATAAATGTTCGACGGGGGTAGTAATGGTAGTGGCATTTCTCGTGCTTAGGGGGTGATTGCGTGTCGAGGGTCGCGGAAACATTTTACCTCGTTGCTATCAAAAGGGTGAAGGAACAATTAGGTTAGAGTGGAGTGCATTGCGTGTCGACGGGCTTCGGGAATGAAGCTACCACCGCCGGGGTGGCGGTACCCACCTTCCCTTGATAGGGGGTTGCCACCCCCCCCCCTCTTCGCTACACGTGGAGAATTATTTCTTATCTCCCGACTAATTTCATTAGCTGTTTGGCTCTTTGCCTTGTCGATAATTAGGAAATTGTTCCTTCAACTTCTGGTACACCTTCATCCCTTATTTTTTTGTTTTAAACGATTGACAGGTAAATAAGGGTTGTGCCGTGGGCGAAATGTATGAAGACGTTTTTTTCATAAATTTGCAGATCTAAAATTGCTCCCCCCCCTCCCCCCCACTTTGCTCTATTTCGAATAAATAAATTCGACAGTAGACACTTTCATCCCTTAAACTCTTACACGAAATCCAAACACGCGCTTCCTTCGTATATCTACGTATACATTGTACCAGGACTGAAGTCGCAGGGGATGATAAAGGGTGTCATCCCACCAGGGGTAGTTTCTCTTGTAACACGTCAGAAATTCGTTTGTTTCCCAGTACATCGTAAGGGGTTACTTTGGCGACAGAGCCTATGGCGTCTCTGTCCTAGTCAGCCAACGGGTTGGAGATGGCAGATGAAAGGGGTTGTTAGCGGGAATTATTTCCCAAGCGATTAAATACCTTGTTCGACCCAACAAACTCACCCCTGAGCATCAAGTCTTACAGTTTCCACGTGCAGTCCTATATTCCGCCCTTCCCCCATCAGGAAGTTTGAAGGAAATTTGCTCAAAATTAAAAAAAAAAACAAAAAAAGATCGTCGAGTCCTGTCTCATTGAAATTCCAAAAAATTCAATTCTTCCTCTTTTTCATGATCAATTCACAGAGGGTAGTTTTTCTCCCACCCCTTTTCATATATTCCGCGTCGTTGCCAAGGCGATGGCACTGTCATCGGCATTTCCCTTGTCGGTACACATATATACGTGTATACATGTAAGGGTTGGACGCGACCAGAAACAAGGGTGCGTCTCGTTTACGTTAAGAATTAATAACGGTTCGTTCCCAACAACCCCATTTGCTACTGTATCGAGCCATGGTTTTCCTTGTTCCTTTATTTACTTTCATCCCCCTTGCTCGCCCCGATCTTCTCGGACCGAGATCTGCTCCACCGTGTTCGCAGGATTGCCTGCGATTCCTTTCTCTGCAGCGTCGAAGGAGAAATAAAAAAAGAAAAGTTTGCTTTCGACGTAAAAACTACCCCCTGAGTTACGAGTCGTGTTACATAACGGTACGCTGAACCCGCGGATAGTACTGGCATTAGGACCAAAAAAAAAAAAGAAACCACCTCCAGCTACGTCAAGTCAATACCCACCCCCTGGCAGAGGAGTGGCAAATAGAGGACCCTCGCAATGGAACGGGGCCCGAAGAAAGGTCCTGTGCTTTCGGTGGGTAGGGCCAGGGAGATGAACGGGGACAAGCAGCTCAGGACTCGGGTGAGGCCATCCCCCTCTCTTGAGGATCGCACTGAAAATTTTAAGGGAGAACTCTTACTCCGCCGTCCGACTGTAGTCGTCGGACGTCCAAGAAAAATTGATGGAGGACGCGGGTTCCATTTAGGGGATGTTTTAATCCACAGCCCTTCCTTTGTTCGCGTATACACTGTTGCGACCACTCAAACGTAACGCGATGAGCTCAGGACTTCGGATCTGACTCGTGATTCGTATTAGGGACACTTGAAATTATTTTTAGTCCGAATCAGACTCAGACTCGGACTGAATACTTCAGAAGGGTTTGGATATCCGTTGGTGAGTAATGATGACTGCAGTGGCGCCACCGTCGCTACCGGCGGCTTACACTCGCGACTTACTACCATCTTACGTTACTTCTCAGAGATTCTTTTACATTTATATAATTCGTGCTTGGACCTTTCCTTCTACGCGGTACTTGATAAGCACTTGATACTCGAGCTTTATTCTGCTATCAGGATCAGTCTTAATAATCTTTTTTTTATATTTTATTCCATGACACGGGTACTACCTCCGATACCAATATTAGTACCGAAATGTCCCGTTCGGGCAGCACCTAACCTCTTTTCACGTCATTGGAACTCGTTCCTAGGCAATTTACGGATAAGACGCATACGGTTTAACGTTTATACGAATGACCGTGGTAAATAATGCGTGAATCCATGGATTTACTTTTTTTATTGTTCTTCTTTCCTGTTGGTAGCAATTGCTACCAACGTAGCTGCTGCTGATTTGGTTTCTGTGCTATAGTAAGGAATACTTGAAGTTTGACTTTGTTCCTTGTGGAATTTTATTTCGTTTAATAAATTTTTTGAGTAATGGTACTAATTCGTGACTTAGCGAGGGGATGTTAGGGGGTGGCCGTATGCTTGTCAAGACTCACCCCCTGCGAGGGACATTTGAGCTTCGAAGGAGATTCAGGTAGAAAGTTTTTTTTTTTCGATAAAATAATTGTACTGATTGGGCTGATATTATTTTTTCGAAAAACACCCACGTGGGTTGTCGCTTCGGAATCATCCCTCCGCATGACAAAGGGGTTAATGCTCGTACCATCCATACATGATTTTCCTGTATGACGTAGAATCGCATAAAAGGAATTGTTGTCCTGAAAAAAAAGAACTGCACCCTTAAAAAATTGTCATCCCCCTTACGCAATTTACTTTCATCCCCTAATACCGTTGGAATCGTCGATATCACGACGATTCATATTCTGGGAATGCTCACCCACGCGCCCTATCTTCATCTCCCCATGGACTTATACCATTCCCAGAGAACTTACCCCTGTTTTAGGAACCTAACCTAACTACCCGACAACCCCTCGAACCAGGAACCGGCCAATTCCTCTGCGCAATTTAAACGGCCCCTGCGGTCCATTCCCCTCGATTAATCTTTCGAGGCTCTTTTGCCATTTTTTTTTTCCTCGTACTCTCTGATGTCCGCAACCCTCTCGCCGCGCCCCCCTTTCAATTTTCTTCTAAGCAACTAGCCACCCACCGAGTCACCCAGCCAGTCAGTCCCGTTGTCTGTTATATTTGCTATTTTTAAAATTTACCCCCCCCCCCCCCCCCCCA
>NW_014333134.1:845671-856214 GCF_000341935.2 Cephus cinctus | reverse complement strand
TTTGCAAAATTTCCCCCCCCCCCCCTCGCCCAACATGTCAAAAATTTGGAGCAAAAAATAGCGATTTTTTTTTTATTTCTCATTTTCCACTTTTTAGTAGTAGAACTTATTTTTACACAAATTTATTCTTTTTCTTCGCTCTTTAATTCGTCACGACAACAGGATGGTACATGGGGATGCACAAAGTCGGCACGATGAGCAAGATGAAAAAAAGAGAAGAAAGGAAAATGAAGCAAAGAGAACAAGATAAAGCACCAAAGCTCCAAAGTAAAGCCTGTATCTCGGGGAATAGCTAAGGTACATACGTAATAACTATATATACTGTAATACCGTGTATAAGCTCGAAAGAAAGGGTTGAAAATATTCCAGAGAAATGCGTCTCGATTTTTTTACTTTTTCTTTTTTTCCGTTTTTTTTTTGACTTCGGCATCTTCAGGGTAACACTGTACGTTAACGGTACCTTGTTATCTTCTGTCTTATATGGTACACCCGGTACAGTGAACATGATATATATGCTTAGACACGCCTGGCTTACAAAAGATGGAAAAGGAGCAACGTGCAATTTAATTACCAGACAGATTAATTAATAGATAATTAATATACATAATCTCTGAATAATCTGTATATCAGTTTCCTCGTGCTTATAACGATTGATTCAGCGGAACAGGATTTCCCGGTTGGTGGTAATTTCGACGCCATTTTGAAAACCTTCAAGCGTACTGGATATATAATACTGGAACGTTTCAATTGTAAGGGTTGTGAAATCATTTATGCTTGCAATAATAATTATTATTATTGTTATTATGCATTCTGGTTGCATACGCGACGGCACTTTGACGATGGTTCCCGATCATTTATCCGTAATCACTCGGTAATGTTAAAACGATAATGATTTATTGCTTGATTGGATATTATTATTATCATCATCATCATCATTATCTATATCGTAGAAATATTATATTCATTGTACGATGTAACCCATGAAAATTTCATAGAGATTGAATATAGTACAAAATATTTTTTTTTCATTACTTTTTATGTATATATCTTGAATATTCTTGCCGCATTGTATATATTCGGTGTATATGTTTAATATGTATTTTGTATATATATTTTTATGTACCGTACAAGGAGCCATATGCATCTTATATTTCAATTTTCGGTACGTTATAGAAATTCGTCGTGACGTAATTCACCGCGTGACTGTATTTTCGCCTTTTTTTTTTGTCAAAAAATAAAATATTTTCCAAGAAAACATATTCTCTCAATATTTATGCGTTTCAACGTAATTGCAGTTCTTTTTTTTTTTTTGGTTGGGGAGAGGGGGGGGACATTAATCGGTCCATATTGAAAATTTCGAAAAGAATAATTGGGGGTTGACCAACCCTTGACATTGAAAGTAATTCTGTTCCTTTTTCCTCGACGTGGCCGTCGACGGCTTTTACCAAGGTGGCGGTGGGATAAGGGTTGAAAAGGATCGAGGACGAAGGGGTTAAGGTTCGTTGGAAAAGTGACTCCTCCCTCAGGGAGGGGAGGGGGGGTACCTCCCCGTTGAAAACACCCCTTTCCTCACGTATTTCGAAAGAATTCTTATAATTTTTTCCATGGCTTGGGGATGAGGCGAAGGGGGTGTGCAATCCTTACTTCACCGGGTCTCTGAATTTCGCCTTCTTAATTTAAACCCTTTGACCAAATTTCCCTTGCTCGTCTATACGTCTGCCTGTGTTCACGAGTCTGGGGTTGTTCAACCCTTATAAAAAATTGGTTATAAATCTAGGGGTTGATGCACATTTTTTTTTTTTCTCAAGAACCCAAAACTAGTGAAGAGGGTGACATTTTTAGGGGCTAAAACTTCTTTTTATATCTCTCTGTGTTTTGTGAGTATAATCGAGCACGAGGAGACATTCTGTTGGTAGGACTGTATTCGAGAAACTTTATATTTTCTTGTATAAAAATAGCGTTCGCTATTCTGCGCGTTATATATGCATATATATGCGCTGCCGACGGATTCATCACGTCTCTACGAATTTCCATCTTTGAACTTGGCTACCCTGTCATTTTTTCTTTCGTGATCCCTGCAGGGGTTGGCAGCACTACGACTTCAACAAAGATTTTGTGAGGTGATTGAAAAAATTTCAGTGCTTGGCACTGACTACGGGAAATATTTATCAGCTGGATAATTTTGACAAGTGCACCAACGTTCTGCAACATGTCAAATCTTAATGGGTATAATAGTATTATATTTATCTAGTACGTATGAGTATAAGACACGAGTGCGAAGTTTGGTACACGAGACGCAGACGAGTGCACCAGTCACACGTGTCTTACACTCATTCGTACTACCTATATACAACAGGTTTTGTAACAAATGCTCAAGGAAAAGACCCTTTAGCTTTTTTTTTTTTTAACGAGAGATGGCACTGTCAAATTGCCTCAAAAAAACTTTTCAGTAGGCTTCCCCTTGCTTGAAAATATTTTACATGTCTATGACGTCACTGTCATGAATTTTGACGTAATTTTATAATCATTTGTCCAAAAGATAATATTTCATAGTGCTCTCTGACGTCGCGTTACGTGGATTTGTTACGAAAAAAAAAATATTAAAGTGAAAAAATTGTTAACTGGTAGAAAAAATTGTGAACTGAAAATATATGAAGCCCTATTCATTATGCATAGTATGTATATATGTATACATATATAGGATACATATTTTGTTACACTTTAGTAAGCAGGGTGAGGTCTAGAAGGCACAGTAAACGAATCTCTTTGTCAATATGAATATTAATTTACAGGAGGCGGATTGTCGGGTTGACATCAGGAGGTTAAAAGGGTTTTAAAGTAGTTTGCCGGGTTGTAGGAACGTCGTCGCCATTGGCTGTGCCTGGTCGAAGTCAATTTTCTGAATCAGTTAATTATTTCCTTGTTGCCGGTTAAAGCGAAAGTGAGTTTGCGGGTTTGATGTTGGCCGAAGAGCTAAATTGAAAAAAAAATAATTGTGTGCCGCGAATTTACGTCCGAGTGTACGCGAGTGAAGATTAGCGTGAAAAAAATCAGAATTTGAAAATTGAAAAAAATTTATTTATTTTCTTTATTGTTATTACCAATTCTCAATTTTCTCTCGAAGGAATTTTGAGGATTAAAAAAAAGATTTGCCTCTGATAATTCGACACTCAATGACAAAGGCTAATAAGATTTATCAAGACGAGGTAAAACCCGATGTCAGAATACACACAAAAATGCTATAGCATCAGTGAAAAGTTATTTCGAATAAAGTATAGGCCAGTCTTACAACATATCCTGAAACAACATCGAGAAATTCTCATTAGTTTGTAATATAAATGAAAAGGGACCCCTTGGGTTTCTATTCACCCCGAAGTGACTCCAGGGATTTTACTGAATCGCCAAAGAGACAGGAACCAACGGGATATCCGTTTACAAGGAAGTTTTCGAGTTTGGCGGGAAATTCAAAACGTTTTAAAAGTTACTTCGCATTTGCTCTCACGTAAGGGAATCTTTAGGACAGAGTTTAAGGGCCTAAGGTATTCATCCCCGTGGAAGGTTGTCTCGGTATAATCCCATTGGCTGTACCTATATGTACATACACATATATCTTCTAAGGAAGTCCCATAGTCGGATACCGAGACTTCTTAATTAATTAGTGTTAATTAACGAACGTGCCCGAGAGCCGCGAGGCTGTTGAATAGTTTTAGGACTACCCTGGAGGAGTTTCGCTAAATATGCATATATATACATATATACACAACTATACAGTTACATAACTGTAGCATGATACATAGTATGTGGATTCTGCATTGTATACATAAATCTATATACCCAGTCTTCTCAAATATCCTAAAGCCTCAGCGATGCTGCTGGACCAATGAAACTAGAAGATTTTTAATTGATCCATTTTTTTACTCATTAAATCTTTATCTTACGTTGAGGATGATCTGGTTTAGGATAATTTTTTCCAGATGAACAATTACTAGCTACCATCCACTTTGTGCATTGGTAACCAGCTGCTCCCATCCAAGGGTTGTTTTTAAGGGTGGCTAATATTTGTTCGACTGAAAATAAATGTTTAAATATGAAATAATACTTCATTTCATATCAGATTGATCTGATCCAGAGTTACCCGGTCCAGGTAACTCGTCAGCAGCAATCATTAATTTTCTTTGCAGTTCATGATCAACTGCATTCATCCCTTATCTAAGGGATGAATTGTCCACCCACTTTCTTTTGTAGGCAAGAGGAGACAGCATAGGCGGCCTCCGTGATGGGTTTCCTCAGGGGTATTGTTGGGTGGGGGGTGGTAGTGGTTGTTGAATGCGGAAATAAAAATGGTCGCATCCTCGAAGACCCAGTCACGCGAGCCGTCTTCTGGAACAGCTTCCGGAACAATGGGAGCTAAGAAATTTGAAGGGGAGGTCGAAGCCGTAAATCGCTGTACCATGTTCTTTCTCTCTCTCTCTCTCTCTCTCTCTCTCTCTCTCTCTCTCTCTCTCGCTCTCTCTCTCTCGTATTATCTTTTTCTCACTCTTCTCTCTTATTCTCATCGCCGACTACCAGCCTCTCTCGGACTCCCTTTATGGCTATGATAGAGGAGACTCATAAGCATACGACTGGAGCAAGGGATGCTGGGCCTCGAAGATATATCTGTCTTTCCTCGTAAAACTGAATTGATATTGATTGAATTCCCACCGATCCAATTTACCTCAGGAGTTGGGATGCTGCTGGTACGAGGATGCCAGGAACTTTCAAATTCTCGAAGCTAACCTCAAAACCTTGAGATGTCTTTCTTTTTTATTATCTCTTTTTTTTTTCTTTTTCTTTCTCTCGTCTTTACCTACGCAATTTCTTGTTTCGTATTGGTCCTCTCGTTTAATACTCCAAAATACCAAACTTTTTTTTCTCCCTTAATTCCTGTCGGTTTTTTGGACTTTGAAATTACGAAATTTTATATTAGAAATCGAATGGACATTTTTTGGTTGATTTATAGTACAGCGGTTTGGTTTTCAGGGGCCAAGACTTTATGGGATTTAATATAAATGTGTCACCTGGGCTTGCGATTGGACTGTGGGAACTTTACGTTGAGGCCTTATTTTTTTAAATAAAATGTGAAACAGAATTTTTCAGTGCGATAATATTGATTGGCAGATAATTTAAGGACATTATCAATTTTCGGATTTATATGCTACAAGCGATTACACGTTATTCGGCATTCGGTCTATTTTCGAGATTCTTGTTTATTTTCAATGTAATAACCAGCATCCATTTATTTAGTGATACCAATAATCATAATGGAACGATAAATTTGTTACGTCACTCCATTCGTCAATACACTTACGGATACGTCTTTGTTTCACTCCGAATTTATACGCCCCTGGTAAAAATACGTATTTTAGTTAACTCATTACAGACGGGTTACGCGATATCTCGCCTTTCGTATTCCACCGTTGATAACGAGATATCCCGTATTTGATATTTATCTGAAAATATAGCTGGCCACCGGGTATAGTCGACAATAAAATCTCTGGTCCGCAGTGGGTTAATGTTGTGGGAAACGTAAGAAAAAAAAAATTGTTGAAAAATGAAAGAAATAAAATATATTAAAAAATATAGGAAAGAAAAACAGAAGCGACGGGAAAGCATATCGCTGTCGATTTTACGTTAACGAGGGGCCGGAAGTGCCGTATGGGATTTTCGTTTCCGGTTCGTTCCGGAATCAACTTTTGGAAGTGTTATATTTTTTAACCCTCCGATCCATCTTTTTCATTTTTTCGTTTCTTCCCCAACTCGTTTATTTCCCAAAGGCTCATTCGTTCACAGAAACTTATATATATATTGTAACGTGGCGTCAGGACGATACATTAGGGAGGCTCCGCACCTCCGCGCATCGCCGACGACACGCTGCTGCCTCCAGCCTCCATTTCCAATGATTTCGTAGGTCCGGAGTTCGGGAGGGATGCGCGGATTCGGTAGGCACCCCAAAATAGGGACAGGTCTTGGGCAGGCTAGCCACCACGACTCGGAATAGTCGTGAGTCGCCGTTGGGGAGCACATTGTACGCGACGGTATTTGTATTGTAAAATCCTCTATTTATTTAACGGTAATAAACGAATAGGTATCCTACTCGCTGCGTAGTCATTTTGTGCGCCTGTTCACCGAATCCGAAATTCTCTCTTGTCGCCCCCATATGCTCCCCTCTACAATTTTCAGTGCGCCGGGGCTGAGCCGCCGGGAAATTTGGAAAGCGGCCCTATTGAGGGGTGCCGGTGCGGGGAAGCCGCACCTGGTGACCAACAATTAGGTTTTCGGGTCTTGTTCTTCGTTTTAGCACGTTGGCAGTGGCTGCGGATTATTTTTCGGCGACGCCAATGTACGGCATGTGGCATTATATATATATTGTAACGTGGCGTTACAGAGCTGGAGGGGATACCACCTAGGAATGACCGAAAAATAAATAAATAGGACTTATCAGGTCGGACAGTGGGTTCAATACCACAGTGCTAAGTGCTCGACTTGGCAGTCGAAGGTATCGGGTTCGAATCCCGATCAGAACTCCTAATTTTTCGGAAATTCCTAGCCCTCTAGTGCTCCCTGGCGGCTCTATGGATATTAATTACAGCGGCGTTATAATATATATATATATATATATATTGTGAAGTTAATATTTAACGTCACAAGAGTCTCGATGTGGTACTCGCGTGCTCTCGATCACGGGACGCAGTACCGTCCCTCGGGAGAGATAATATCCGACCGTACCGGCCAAGAACTCCAAGGTCCCGATTAATAAATATAATGAGATTAGCCTAATTGTTTTTGTATACAATAACTTTCATGCGATACGTCGAGCCAACTTAACGCCGAGGAAGCAACCAGCAGAGAGAAGTGATCCTCTCTAGTATCGTCGGAGGAAAGCAGCCGAAGGTTACGCCAGGGAGCGTGGAAGAACGCCGACGTCAGCAGGCGCCTCCACCCCGTCGCGCCCGGTCCCGAATAAAGTAGGGAGCCAAGGTGCAGAGAACATCGCCATGGACTACATCACGTCTCGTCAGTCCCGATACCGGGGCCCAGCTAAACGCACCCGTATCGAAGAGGGAGCTCAGGGAGCTACCCTAGGCCGAGGGATCGCGACCTCCGCCACTGCAACGTCCCGTCGACCCAGGACCGGACTGCAGCATCTACCCGTCACTACCTGGACGCCAAGAAGACACGGCAAGAAGCCCCGTCGAGCGTCCGCACGTTCCGAGTCTCGCGAAAAAGCGACGTACGCCCTTGTATCGCGCGTAGACTTTAAAGGAACATAGAATTTGCGTACCATCCTTCCCAGTATCGTAGTTATACGACCCGTTGGAGGCTCTGGTCAAATCTCTACTCTATTATGGAGCATCTCGCGTCGGGTAGTTAACGAATTATTTTTGTAGTATTCCATAATTATCGAATTAGTCCACAGGCATGTTTTGAATATTCGCGCGTAAGCCCTGATTGGCTGCAATAATCCGCGTAGGCGATTGGCCCATTGGGCCCAACTAGACTTACCGCGAGGGAGCTAGCCCCGACCGGTAAGACGACGAACCCCTCGAGCGTCATTCTTGCGTTGGCAGCCGTCTTGGCCGGTGGTTCCGTTTAAGTCACAAAGTCCCAAAAGAAGAACGTATCGTTGGTTCCAGAACTTGTATCGTTCACGGTAAGCGCCTCGACGCCCAAAAAGGACGAAATCTTTATTACTCTGTGCTGTCCCTGACCTTAGTCCCTTTATAGTCTCGTAATTATCCTCCCGGCTTCGACTGAGGAGAAGATCGCGTTTCGCCAGAGTAAAAGATTCCGTGCCTTAGCTTGAACTTTTATATTATCTCTTATTAAGCGTGTTCATTATCAACGTTCTCGGTGAGCCTGGATCCTGATCGTAAGAACCCATGAACTACGCTTCCCGTACGTTCATGAACTTGAATCTCTGAATAACTATTTGGCGACATTATCTTGAACCTGTTTCCTTTGGATATTGCCTTTTCTATTTTTTATAGCCTCTTACGTTTTCTATTCTATACGATTCTGCGTGTAACCGTCCTACTCGCCTGACACTGGTAGTCGAAAGTCTAATTAACAATATCTGCTGGAACCCTACTCCGCCTACCATTCGTTCGTCCGTCTAGCTCGCGCGTTGCGTGAACCGTGCAGAACGTGTCGTGAATTCACGCCCGTGAATAGCTGAATTCTGCGTTTCTCTTCGAACGACGAACTGTATCTTGGGAGCACGTCGTTGTCTCGAGCCCTGTAGGTCACGGGAGTAGAGTGTATCGTGGGCCGAATTATTTCTCTTTGTTTCACGTGTCTCGCAAGGACCTTCTGGCTAGCGTGTAAATTTGGTCTTATCGTATTTTGTTCGCGTGTCCCGTATAGGACCTCGTCTCGCGCGATATAGTATTACTAATTATTTATTTTCGCAATCGGTTATTTGATTTGTTAATTGTTGATTTGATAAGTCCCAATGAAAGGGCCCATTGTTATTTGTTACTGAATATCTCGCGGTTTCTCAATCTTCTTTCTTTACCATCTGTGCGTTCCCCGCCCCTCCACCATACCTTCCCGTTTCTTCCCTCCTAGCCGGAGTCCTCTTCATTTTTCTCGGGAGTTTCGTGTGTTACGTGACGCAACGCTGCGTCTGGCGCCCATTTGACTTTGCTGATTGTAGAGATTTACTCCTTGCGTTTTCCCGGGAAAACGCAAGAGTCTCATCCCTTACATTTGTGGTGCGATCAGATCGTCTTGCTACGAGGCGGTTTGAGGAAGAAAAATTCACGTCACAATATATATATATATATAACAAAATTACAGCTGTATATAGGTCCGACTATCCATAAAGATTCCCATATTGATTTCCACCTTAATCTCGATATACTGATATGGGACTACATATGTGCCAGCTTCATGTCAATTGCATAGGACACACCTGCTATCATGATTTCCCAATTTTGCAAAATTCAAAACCTATCGTGGCTGCCATTTTCTTTTATTTATGGGATTCCATTGAAATTTCCATGATAGCTCGTGCTACCTCACTACCTATTCGGCTGCGCTGAAAGTTCCTACGTGATATCTCGGACTGCTTGATGAAATTTTTCGAAAATTAAGAAATTTTTCGAAAAAAGAAAATTGCTCTCTTTTACTATTTTAATCGTAACCGAAAAACAATACGAACATTGAGAGGCGGACGTGGAATAAAGGACTATTTTCCGTTTCATCCCTTGAAAAAATCACCCTTGCTGATCTGCACCGATCGATTCGCTACCCCTAGCGGGTCAGACGTTTAACGAGCAAACCTGTCGTTAGGCAGGGAGAAAGGTTTGTTTTTCTCTTTTTTTTCAAACCCCCTATTTTTCCTTCACAAATATCTCCGTCAGTTGGTTGGAATCTACTGCCAATAATGACAGCTGTGTAAGACTGTCAATTGACAGTGGTGGTACATAAAAGCTTGTATATCATATAAAAGGTTATTCAGTACAAATACGTCTGAAAATCGATTAGGATTAGGTTAGGTTAGGTTAGTCCTGTATACTTTCAAGTTCAGAACCCTTCGACCTCTATACTCTATTGTTTTCGATAAGACCTCAATACTGGCAATAGAATCCTTAAAATTATATACTGAAACCAAAAAAAAATTTTTTAATTTCAAAGCAATATAAAAATTCCCAAAAATTTTATAGAGCGATATTGTTTTAGTGCAAATTCGAAAAATCGAGTGGCCACCATCGTACGGTGCATTTTGAATATCCGAAACAATATGGCTGACAGTTCTCTTTATGACGAGCAATGTGAACAATTTTTTTTGTTGAAAAATTAGGAAACTTGAAAAATGACTTTTCTACTTAGCGGTGTTTGTGTTACGATACTGTTCTGTTACATAATACTATTTCACTCGTGTAACAATGGGGTCGTGTTTCATTTGTTTAGTCGTACAATGCAACGGAGGGTGGTTTTGCTGTTCTCAGTTTTGTACATAGTTTCGTCTACATAGTTTATAATATATATATATAAACTTGTATAGCCAGTGGTTTCTCCTCAATCCTAGAAACATCCAGTACTTTTGGTAAAGTGGGTCGGCCGTAATTGTTCGATATTATTTATTCGATTCATTAATAGTCCGGAGCGCATGTGGCGCCTGTGCGGAATTCCATAAAATTAAATTCAAGAAAACTAATACGAGTATCGTTCCATCGGGCGCCACCCCCATTAACTCGACAATTCTTTTGCGCGACAGGGTGGTTTTTTTTTTTAATAAAAAAATTGTCAAACAGAATACAATCCCCACCTCGTCCCCAGACGTTCTATACCCTCCTGATTAAAGCTACCGTAATAATTCGCACAGCCTGCAGAATTGAATTTACCCAGAGCTAAGGGATGTTTCGCCGGTAGGGTCGATCTCGAGAAACTGCCAATTTCATAATTTCGTACCAGCCCCTAAAAGCGCAAACACCCACCCGCTCGATCAGATACGTATATACGAAAGACCCTGAGGTCAAGGTGTAACCGTAGGGGGGGG
>NW_014333134.1:839441-845591 GCF_000341935.2 Cephus cinctus | reverse complement strand
GGGGGGGGGGGGGGACGGTAAGACTCCTGGAAGTTCGGGAAGAGGGATGCAAACAGGGTGACTTCCTATCAACCCCCATTAGAGTTACAATGAAATTCATTATTTGATAAGACTAAGCCGGGTCGCCAGGACCTTCGCGTATTATCCCCTTTGGCTAATGGCTTCTTATAGGGGTTGCTATATGCCTAGGCATTTCTCCAACCCTAATCTAACCGTCCTCGCAAGTCATCCCTTAGTACAATTCTGATACCATTAAGGGTGGACGAACCTCTTTGTTCTTTCAAATCTAATTTCACAAATCTCACAAAAAAAAAAAAAGAAAAAAAAAATTGGTTCCAGCCACCAATCGACCAATGTGAATTCGGTAATATTGTCGCACCCCCTGTACAGGGGTGCGACCTCATTAATTTCCCTGCTGCCAGTCCGGTGGGGAACTGCGCGTGGGCACTAGTACGTAACTAGGTACTTACCAGCCACCCTGACCGCCGAAGGTCGCGGGACCATTTGTTAGAACCTAAATTGGTAATTTTAAATATTGCCTCGCGCGCGCTGCACCCTCGGATTTATCGCGACGGAAGAAAGTCGAAGAAGAGGTCCGCGGGCGCAGGCACCCTGTCACTTGTACTTTTTATTTATGGGACACCATAAATACGGCTCTGCTCACCACTTGCCCCTACCGCCCCCTCCGTACAGTCTCTTACCAACCCCTGCGATTTATGACGTTTCGGAATTAATAATACACTCAGCCACACCCTCGTTCACCCGCATATTAATCTCCGCTAGCTTTCTTATAGTCGGGGGTGGATGTGTTTGTGTATATATATATATATGTCCGTATGAGCTAAGGGTGGTAACGGTCGTGGTGGACACCCTTGGAAAAGATGAAAATCCATTTGCACCGGTCAAACCCTCGCGCACCCACGTTCATGGAGAAAATCTTGATTTGCGACTTGCGCCATTTTTTTCACCCTTCCGTCCATCCCCGACCACGTGGCTAAGGGTGATTCGTCTAAAAGATTTATACCGCGCCTTCGACTTTAATCGTAGGCACGTGGAGGGTGAAAAGGACATATAATTAAACGTATACATTACGACTTCCGGTTCGTGAAATATGTGTACTCATTAAAGAAAAATCTTTAATAAGGAATCGACGTTAACGATAAGGTATTACTGTTTTTGAAAGATTTTAAATCATTTTGTTTTCACCATTTTTTTTTTAAACGAGGTAATTTCTTATATATCACTGCTTGTTATTGTTAGGGGATGATTTTATTTTCGCGATAGGTAACAGACCGGAAGTACCTGTTTGATTATTTCTTACGGATCGGAATTAATTATGGGTGTTAAGTTTATTATTTTTTTTTTTATGTAAATTTAAACAAAACTTTTTATTAATTAATATCCATTCGTACGTGTATCGTTGATATTCTTAAATTCCGTCGTTTGAAAGTCATTGCTCGGCTGTAAAAAGGTTTCCAACGGTTCTATTTCGAATTCCGGTTGAAAAATACGATTTCGACAGATAAATAACGACTGATTCAAAATATGTAGATAATTAAGTATCCACGGATGGATCGTAAAGTTTATTCGTGCTTTCAGAGTTTCGGCAATTCCCGTGTAAAAGCACGATTCACTCGCTTTTAACTTCGTGCCGGTCGGAAACTGGGACGGCGCGTCGATGTTATATTCTGGTGTTTGTCGAAAACTACCCTTAAGCTTTTGTTCGCGTGGGTATTTCGAGTTTACGCGAGCAGAAAAAAGGCTTAGGTTTACGTAAGCATAGGTGGCAAGGGGTGGTTACGCTCACTGAAAATTCCCAGAGGTCTCCGAACGGCAAACCCTCCGAACTGTTAAAAAATAGGGGTTGTAACTTTTTTGTCCCCTCACCCCCCATTACACCCCCTATAAACTTCAGTCCACTATTCCCGAAGAAACTTCCTTTCCCGTCGGTCCGAGTACTTTTTTGAGGGTTGAATAAGAAAGAAAAAAAAAGAAATATCGATCTCCGTTGCTCCACTGGCAGCATCCCTTATAAAAATCATAAACTACCCCACTTGCCGATCCCTGGCCACCCTCATTTTCCTACCGTTTAATACGTGAGTCGCGTGTGAAAGCGATCCGAGAATTCCATTAGAGGGTAGCTGCTCCGTAGGGGTTGATAGTGGGTGGGTAAAAAAATCATCCCCTTCAAAACTAATTCACCGAATACTAAAGGTTGATTTCTAAATGCACTTTGATCGATGCAATTTTTATGTATTCACCCTCTTGTATCCCCCTCTTCCTCCCCCCTCCGTACCTACCCCTATATCACACTTCGATTACATTATCGGATTTCAAACACAAGAGCTTATCTCGGCCACGATGGCTCCGCGAAGTTAATTAAAATTATAACCAGTCCACCTCCTCGCCTTTTTTTAGGGGTGGAGAAATCTCACAGCCTCCTGAGCAACCGGAAGAAAAACTTCCCTCGTTATCGTGGACTATTTTTTTTTTCCCGTATATACACATCGGATGCCAATAACACCCCTAATCTCGCCTACCGGATGTAATCAGACAGTCGAAAAATTTGGTTCCGAGGTTTTCGCCCTTTCGTCAAAACGACGGGAAGCGACGTGGGAGATCCGAGGGATGTAACGGTACGGGGCATGATAGCGTCCCTCGAGGTAAGGGATGACGTTGCTGCGTGCCCCTCTTCGGAAATTGGGTAACCACGGTCTGGTTAAAATTTCATAATCTATTAAAATTTCATAATCTCCTAGTGGAAAAGGGTCGATTCTCCTCTGCTTCTCTGCAGGGCTTGGATTACTGTCCCTGCCAGACTTCCCCTCTCCTGCCCCTCGGCATCCGTAGAGGGTTGTTACTCTCGACTATTCAGACCCCCGTAACGCGAACCTCAGCCTCTAATCCATAAAGTTCCCTAATTCTGTCTGGGTCGGAATGTCATTAGAAGAAAACACCTGGTTTACGTCTTGCGGATAAATTCTTAATGCGGTATTAATACAAGTTTTACGACCCCTAACTTCGTACATACGTACCGTTACAGCCACCTCCCTCACGTAGGGAAAATCGTGCTTGCATAAAATGATAAGTACGTTATCGTACGTCCTAATGCATCTTTACTGATAACGTTTATCTTAGAAGGTGCCTAGAGGTGAGTACTTGAAAACGTAGAAATTTTAGCCCCGCGCCCCCCGCCCTCTTTGCGGTTGAAAATCCAGACCCCTCTGTACACTCTGGGGACGATACCCTGACTTCACGTTAGTCTAGGTCTAGAGAAACCAACCCCCAATTCCCCCCTTCAACCCTTAAAGCCCCTTCTGCTCTCTTGGACAATGTCTTACGTACTCGGGGATTGTATTAAACTAGCTGCGGTCGCTGACGTTTACACAGAGGGCTTGTTATTGCAGATACGACCAATGCAAATAGGGGATAGAATTGAGGGACGAAGATTTTCAGGAATTTCGGCGTTTCGGGTGAATTTGAGCTTGTCCGGTAGCTTTCTCGTTGCCGAAGCGGAAATTAATAAAGCTTGGTAGTGTAAATAAGGGATGAAGAAATAAGGGTTGAACGTCGAAGTAACCGAAAGAGAAAATTTTATGTAAAACACCGCCGGAGTGGATATAACCCTCGGTAACGGACAAAGGAACTCACGGGACTCTTAAACTACCCTTAATAGATTTTCTTCTTATCGGTGACCGGGTGGGGGGGGGTAATCTGGAGATAGTCTGGGAAAACGTTGCAAGGGGTTGTTACTGTAAAAAAGGGGGGAGTGGGGAAGGGGAGTAAATGCGCGAGAAAAACATAGGGTGCGCTCTCCTGTAACATTTCGTCGGGTAAGGGTGGGAACATTAAGTTGAAAGTGCTTTCGGGTAAAGGCAACCCCCTCTAGAGGGGTGAGATTGCGCGATAAGCATAGCGCAAAAGATGCTTTCGTGAGTGGACGGGGGGTAGTTTTTGAAAGAGTATACGTAACGTGTACATACATACAACCCTCTGGATGTTGGTAGCCACGTTTATTGCTACCCCTTACTCGTCGGGGGGTGAGTCCAGAAAATCACCCTTAGACATACGCACCCATGGAGTCCTTAAGGAGTTTACGTAGGACTCCAATTAAAATAGTCAGCAGGACTCGAGGGTGTCTTGACATCTCCCGATAATAACGTCATATATTATATTAGGGGTTGAAAACCCCAAAACCGAGGAATAAATATCGCGAAGCTCGCAACGGCTGTACTCACGGGTCGTGTAAACGACCTTCGAAAACTTAACAAAAATTTTAGCTAACCAGCAGCATCCCCTGTACCAAAATAGTTTCGAGATGAATCCTGATTATTAGATGAAAAAAAAATTTTCCGCCCAAAAAATTCTTAAAATCTACTAGTATAACTTTTTTTTTTGTATTACAATATTTTATAAAAAATTCAATCTGTCTTCGTTTATATCAAACGTATATCGTATTTACCGGAAGTCCTGAAGAAACACCCCCCCCCCCTCCTCCTCCCGCAAAGGAATTATGAAAAGTTTCCGTGAAATGGGATAAAAAAAGTTGGATTGGATTTTCTCTCCGACGTGCTTAGACGGCAGAAACGCCTGTCCTGTTATCCGAAAATTAAAATAGAATTAAATTCACATTATATATATTATATTTTCCTCTCCGTGCCCGGAAGTCTCTCATTCGGGATCCTTTACGAGGAACCTATCACCAGTTCCAATACAAAGCTCGTTTCCGTTTTATCGAGTCGGTTGAAATAGAGCGTCGTTGGGAATAATGTCGTCGCGACGTTCTCGGGATGACGTCATCGGCCAGACTCAGGATATATATCCCACGTTAAATCCATTCTGTCACTTATACCCAGAGAGAGACTAGGTTCTGGCTACCGTACATTTTTCTCCAGAGTCCCGATCGCGCACCAGGATAACGTTCCTAATGACGAAAGCATCAGTTCCTACAAGAACATTTCCACAGACACTTGTCCCTCAAGAACGAGAAATCCTTCAGTTAGCGTCTCAAGCGTCAATCCCTGATCCTTGAAGCGAATCCCGAATTATCGGAGTCCTTCTCAATGGAGCAAAAAGCTTCTTCCCCATGGAAAGAAAGAAATCGAACGGTTGCACCAGGAACGCCGCCATGTTTTTACCATGATTTCCATCGATGCGGATAAAAAGTAACAACCATCCTGGAACTTGGGCTGCCTCAAAAGATATCTGTTGATGATGAGATAAGAAAAAAAAGTCGACTATTTCGGTAGCTGTTTGTTTTTTCATTTTTTCTTTTTGGACAAAAAATGAATGAAAAATGAGTCGCTAGATTTTCTGTCTTATATCGTACATATCTATATATGGTATATAAGGACATCTAGATATCCTAATATATATATATGTCATTCATCGTAACACTGCCTGTCGGCAAAAACAACTCTCTCCTTTTATCGGGATTTTTTTTTTCTTCTATACGTCCAAGCATACATTCACATTCGCTAGTGGCGACATCTCCACTCTGCGGGAAACGGCCGAAACATGTCGCGAAGCTGTCAATATCTGAGACGTATCTTAAGAGAACGACAGCCGACTGTCACTCACTAAACTTTCTATTCCGCTACCTGTCGCCGCTTCGTTTCCGCCATTTTCATTTTATTCGTGATTTTACTACGAACCGCCATTTCGTACGGTTCGATTATCGATATATTTCGATAAGCAATTTTCTCTTGTACAGACACTCGTATACGTATAAGCAGAGCTCGATTCCTCTTCAAAAAGAACTCCATAGGCGCAGCAAGATGGCCGCGAAAAAGACAGTAAAATTCTACGAAAAATAGGCAGTTACGATCGTAGAGTTAATCAAGTGGAAGAACGAAGGACAAACAGAGCCGAATGAGAACTAGAAGTAAAGCAGAAAGTTGAAATAGACTTTATATTGGAATTATAGTCTTAAAGTGGAAGAATCTGATCCCCCATAGGAACAGCCAGTCGCCAGAAGGATCATCGTTAGAAGAAAGAGGAAGCCATTTTACCTTTTTCCTTTATCCCCCCCTCCTCATTCTTCCCTCAAGCAAGCGAATATTATTATTGAGAACTGACAGCTGCGTACCGCCCTGTATATCGTGAATATTTCGCCTACTAGCAATTCGTGCTACCCCCCCCCCCCCCCCC
>NW_014333134.1:827927-839318 GCF_000341935.2 Cephus cinctus | reverse complement strand
AATCACCATTCTTTCAGCAGTCCCATTCCCAATTCCCCTTTATTCCTTCCTTCCTTTTCCGAAGGACTCGCTTACCACTCAGCGGTAACTTTACCCATTGCCGTCCCCCTCTGCCTCCCAAGAAAACTTTTACACGTTATCCCTCCACAAGTTCCAGTGCAAGGCTTCTAGTATAAAGTATCTGGTTACGCAACGCAGGTTCCTGCCATTCAATAACAACGTCGACGTGCACACGTGACGCGAGACGATAATAAAAATATTAAAACACAAGTCCGTCTGTTGGTTAAAATAGTAACGCGGGAAGAGGTCTGTTTTGTAATTTCTGAAGAATAACCTCTAAAGGGCACTAATTAACAGCGAATTATTAAATTCTACTGAGAGTGCAGTCGTGGTTGAGGTGCAGCTTTTAGATTCGACTGTACTGGTGTACGAATGTCATTTCGTGATCACACGATGGAGTGTTTACACGAATTAAGCAAGAATGTCAAGTCTTTATTACGGTGCATGCTGTACTGTAGGTTGATGACTTTGGTGGGTAGTTTAGATATGTCTTTTTATAATACGTACCCGTGAGCTGCGTGTATGTCGAGGACGGAGAAATTGAGTTCCAATACTAATTAGTCATTAGTGGTGAAGCAGCTGTGCCCGAAAGCAACGAAGTGGCTTTATATTATTTGTCGAAGCACAAGACACACGGATGAGCCACTCGTTAATTATTTTCTTCTGGCTGATCAAATGCGACGTAGGACAGGAGGTTGATGCACTGAATATTGTAGGCATTGTGCACGGTACGTTCGTCGGGTTGACGCCATGTTTATTAGTACCCGGAGAAGCCGTCGGCGCTGCGCGTCTCGCGGCGATGTAGAAAACTACCGCGTGGCTGTTCGAGGCTCGGGACGGCTTTATTACGTATTTCTTTTGGAGGCTTTTATATTGGATATATATTTAATGATTGATTGGAGAGATAAAGGAAAATTGCTAGTGTGACGATATACGTGTAATTTACATATACGAGTATCTATAATCCCCATACGGAATAACGTATGGGAGATTGTGTATATTACTCGTGTGGTAAGTCTTGTTTATTGAGGTTATGATGTTTACTGTAATCCATGGAGGGATAATGTTTGTTGATGTCTCTATGATACAGTAAATAATTCTAAGGGTCGTTTGTAGAGTCATTGATTTTCATAAATCCCCGTATGAGGTTTATAAATTTAGCTTATTTACGTAAGTGTGCAAAATCTTAACTTTTTTAATTTCCGTACGTGGGTGAATTTTGAAAAAACTTCAAATAGATTCTGATCTGTCTTGTTGGGTAAGTAGCGTAGGTCAGTTCATCCCTTAAAATTATTATTCTTTAAAATCATGAATAATTCTGCAATTTGGTTTAGAATTGATCCCCGATGTGCACTGGGAGAGGACAAGGGTGCGTGGGCGTGGTTTTTTTTGGGGGTGGCACACCGCAAGGGATATTTTTTTTATGTAGGACGTTTCAGATAAAATCTCGTTAAACATAATACAATAAGCGATAAATAAAACATTGCCTGAAGATTTTCGCTTTGGTTCCTTGCCTTTACATTCCGCGCCGTGGTTTGTTAGGGATTGATCCTGGAAATGGGGTGAGTAAACGAAGTGGGGGGGAGGGGGGAGTGATGAGTATATACGAGGGGCTGTATTGAATGTTCGGAAATTCATCGGTTAGCCGGTATTGAGTTGCGTTGTTCTTCGAATGGCCAGAGAAGGATTTGATAAAAGGGGTTGTTCCGCCGTTATCCACCTATAGGGGTGGTTAAGGGATGCTGGTGAAGAAAAAGGTGGAGGACGCTCTTGCGTCATGGCTCTTGGAAGGGATGAGCTCTCCCGAGAAAACTATGATAAAGCTACCCTCAATGGGCTTTCTGCGACCAATATCACCGAGCTTTTCGTATTTCGCCCCTGCTTCAACCCTTAGCAACTCTTACGTAAACCCTCTACCGGCGGAGAGCGCAATCCATTGCCAAACAAAGGACCCCCCCCCGCACTCTCCAGAAAATAAAATTACCAACCCCACGCCCACCCCCCACGCGCGAATTTTAATTCGTTTTTCCCTCTTTTTTATGTCGTCGTTTTTACTACCCTCTTTTTTTTTCATCCCCTCGGCTAACTACCTTCTGATTCTCATGGACAATCCAACTGCATAGGGCCCTGCTATAAATGGCTATATTTCAACCCCTCCAGACAGCTCTCTATAGTCTATACAAATTTTGCCGCAACCCACCCCTTAATCACGTGGAAGCCCGAATATAGGAATTTCCACGAGTAGAAAATACTTCGGAAATCCATTCTATATATATATTCTTCTTTATCGTGGAAAAAATTCACCCCCACGATAAACTCGCTGCTTTGTGCTTCGCGCATGGGTTATACGTACTCAATGGGATGGTAACGAGATTGTCGGAGGCTGTTTATTTATTCTCCAAAAAATCGAAGGACTAACCAACGTAATGCATAAAATTCGAGTACTCAGAGATGGTTAGCCATGCGGAACTTTTTGATATCAATTTTTTTTTTCCAAAATTTCAACACCCTACAAAATTTTTCATGTACAAAGAAAGAGCGAATGTATTGTTTGGGAAAAAATTTTTTATAAAAAATATAACGTTTCTCCTTTCTTTTACGTATTATCGAATCACTTGCCGTTTTATTCAATTTCTTCGATAGAGACACCGTATCCATATGTAACACATGTGTAAATATACATATATGTATATACATATATCCAATTCATGGAATCTGTTACTCTACCCACGATAACGTCTGGAAAAGTTTTCAAGACATATATGACAAAATTTTCTCTTATTTTCCCTCTCCCTCCTTAACCTTCTTCATATTCCTTGTTTTTCCCCTCCTTATATTTTTTCTCTTCACCCCCTTTTTCTGCCGCCTTCTTATCCGGTCTTCTTTCTTTCCGGTGAGGGAAAAAGGCAATGTATAAACTAAGTAGATATACAACTCACGTGACCCTATAGAAGCTCTCTTAAGAGTACGCGCTATTTTGTTTTTGTTTTTGGGGTTTCGTATCTGGTAAGAAAGTTCGAGTAACGAATTATTCTTCCTATTTTTTTTTTTACTTGCCACGCAATACGTACCTGAGACTGTATAGATTTTGATGCATTATTTTCTGTGCCGTTTCAGATTCATTTCTTCTACTTCCGATAACGCCATATTTTTTTCTTCTATGAAGATTAAAACATTCTTTTATCTCGGTCAAGTTGTTTTTGAATATTTAAATTTTTCAAAAAATTTTTGCATATACCTTGAATGTGGTCACGTCGATATATATTCACCGGTGTCTTCGGTATAAGGAATTGAGGACTGGAGGGTTGAAAATTGTGGCCAGAGGAGCCCTTTCCCAAGCCATAAGGGAGTGCTTGGGAATGTTTATAAGGGTGCGACAACCCTCGCGATCTTAGCAGCTGCGACGCCAGGCGTCGCGCCACTTCGCATATACCTACCCAATGCAATTTGACGTTGGCTACGCATAATGGAGTCCCAGCTGTTTATAAACGTCCTTGCCGCATCCTTCAGCATCCCTTAGAGTCCGCAAGGTCTATAATCTTCTATAAAGGGTCTTTAACACGGAAATATTCAGGGTGGAAATAAATAATTAAACTTTGCATTCGCGGCTATCGAAATGACCGATCGTAAAAAAATGTTATTATCGTCTTATAAAAAGCCGCCCTTATCACGTAAAAATATAATGTCGTCGAAAGGATAAAAATTTTGGAAAATTCAAAAAACCGAAAAAAAAATTTATATACATTTCAATCGCTCGAAAGTCATTGAAATTGCGTTGGCATTCATTCTTGTGCCGTAGGCGTGAAAACAAATTTCATCCCCTAACCAAGGGGTGGTGTTGACGAAAAAATTAAAAAAAAGAAAAAGTCAATCGTATCGACGCGTCAGCTTGGGAAGGAATTTTGAACGGTTTTGAATTGTAAAATCGAAAATTAGGGGTTGCCAAATAATTGAATGGGGTGGGTATGCCAGTGTTATTCGATATGCCGCTCGTGGTATAAGGGGTGGTTTAGTATATGGAAAGGAGATAGTATAGAGTCATAGGGATGCGGTGGGTATTTAAATGGGATTCAATTTGGATAGCAGCCAAACTGCCAACGGTTGTGGCAGCCATTGTGACAGTAGTAAAGACTTGATCGTCAGGTTGGATTAATCAGAATGACAATGACAATGTCAATGACAATTGAACCATATGTGGAAATCTATCCACCAGTTGTGCAGACAGTTTTGAGTGAATGCCAAAGCGAATAAAAGGGAATTTACTTTGGGACCTAAGGGTGTCTTCACACCGTATCAATTTTTCGCGATAATCATAATATCATGCAACATCCAACTTCCACCGCACCATTACAGATCACTGTAGCAATCGTAGGAGTGTAGTAACGACCGCGATATTTTTTTTGAAAATTTTTAAAAATTTCTCCATCCACCAAAAGACGATAAAATTTTGATCAATATTTAATTTAATCACAAATTTTTTTTCCATTTCTCTTTCTCTTGATTGGATCACGATACCTGCTTTTTCGGATTTAATACCATAAAATTCTCCACAGGTTCACTCTTGCGTTTCAATGTTTTCAACACCACATACTATCGTCGTGCTTTATACAAAAGAGCTTACCCGTGTCGCAGCTCCACTGTATGTATATGGCCCAGCCCGTTTTACATTCTTGAACTGGGGATAAGCCAGCTATCGATAGGGGATGATTTTAGGAAGGACACGTACCTTTAATCTTTAGGATCATATCGAATATCAATTTTAGCCTTTCGCTAATCTAGTCCAAACTCAGTAAGAATTTTCCATGCATTCCAAACAGCCAAAATCGACTCAATTTCACTTTTTGATCCCCGACTATAGATACCCGAAGGGAAATTTTTTTTTTTTCAAAATTTTCATATTAAAAAAATTCTCAAACCCTGATACTGAAACGAAGGTGTCCACGTTAAGAAGTCTTATCTGCATTATGACCGAAATAAAAGAAAAAAGTCAATCCAAGAATTGAAACGGGTAGCACAGAAGGTAACGTTCCGCGTAAAGATGGGTAAATGCTTTTATTGCAAGAAACTCGACGTCGCTGGTTCCCATTGTAAGAAAAGCTTGGTAGCTTTAGAGAGCTTTTCTCTTAACAATGTTATACTGCCATTAACGAAATCAAACGTAGTGCCTATAGTGCTCCTATTGCTCTTCCTACCGTTAAGTGAAGTGAACGAGTAGCTATAGATATACAGCGAGTGCATTAAGTACGTTAAGGTTCGTACGGGTTATGCGGAGTGTCAATTTTCTCCGCTAGTCGGCGCTGCAGTCTCTTATTGGCCATCCTGCTTTTTTCTTATTACAGTTCGACTTCCTTCGCGCTGATGAAGGAAGAGAAAAATCGTCGCGAAACGTGTTTCCTGGGGGTAACGATATATGCTGGAGTCTAGTAGGAATGGCTAAGGGTGAAAGTAAATAAGAGGGTGAAGAGGGGAGAGAGAGAGAGAGAGAGAGAGACAGAGAAAGGACGACTTGAGATCACCAGGACGTCGAACGTCCCCTGCTGGGTTCTTCTGCTCGAGTGGGACTAGATTTGACAAATGGATGTATCTGGCCGATGACACGTAGCTGGGAGTTACGACGGTGTGCGTGTGACACGTGTGGCCTCACGTGACCTCAGTTTGAATAGGGCTTGGAACGTGCCAGCGGTTTAGTGCAATACGGAAGGCGTAAGGGACGTGTTTAGGCTTTATACTTTTTTTAATTTGACGCTAAAATATGTAAACTTGAATTTTTGATTTTGGCGGGAATAACATGAAAATTCGAAATTTCGGCCGTCGATCAAGAAAAAATTGAACCTCGTGCATTAGATTGTTATTAAAATTTTGAATGGACCTGTATGACGATTTACGATGAAATTAGTATTCTATATATTCAAAATGACGGCTAGATGAAAGGAGGCTGAAAAAAAAATCTCGTTCACAATGGTACACTTTTAACGAGTTTCAGCGTCAGTTTCGATGGAGGATGAATTGTCAGGTGGTACCGGTATAATAATTCTAGAGCCACCCTCATTGACAATCCGCCACCCCTCTTACCAGGACAAACGTGTAAAATTTGCTAGCGCGTCCCTTCAACCCCTTTTCACGTTTCGCCGTACGTAATTTCTGGTTACCCTCTCCTAACTAGCCGTCAATTTTCATTCAGCCTTGTACATACTTCCACCCCTTGTATATACAACCCTTTTATCCCAAAAGGGATAAAGGCTTGTATGCACATCGAATCGAAAAATTCGCCCCAGCTTGGACGTTACTGCCAAAAATTTTTCAGCAAGTCGTATAAGGGGTCACAAGGTGACTGAGGTCAAATTTCACTCTACATCTCGCACCCCGTAACCTCTCCGCCTTAACCAGCAGGTACACGGCAGCAGTGAACTTGTTAATTACAAAAACTACCGACAACGTCGGCCATTTCCGTGGGAACATAGTCAGGTACACGTGGCGCCTCTTACGGCGGGTTGAATTAAACACGAGAGTGCATCTCGTTACCAAGGGTGTCTAACCCTCCGCCAACACCTGAAAATTTTCCACCAGCCAGACCAATTAGGAGCCCGTATGCGTTGGCATAACGAAAGTGACCGGAAGTTTCTCGGGTCACCGGAAATTCGATTCACGAAAAATCTACCACTTGGTCGAAGCTCGGTTCCGCGATATAAATTTTTTTTAGAGAAAACGTAAATTTTTTTTTTCACAAATATATCTCAAATTGAGAATCACTGAACCGATAGCTGCGATATAATTAGCTGGGGCGTAAGTTTTTACGATAAAAATGGCCGCCGCTTCCGGTCACGTATTTTACCAAAAGCACCGAGTGCGTTTTATCTTTACGACGTCGATACCAGACCGACGCTCGACATTAGCGCCTCCATTTTTTTTCGCACTCTAATCATACTACCCTTTAAGGACACCGACCCCCTTCCGTCTCCTCGCTAAGGAATAACGGTTATTCAACCATTCGAATAGACCCTCTGCGGGATTCTTTCTCCCTTCTTTGGAATTGGTCTGAACATTGAGTCTGGCTAGGATATACTGCTACTACTTTTCCTGATGAGCCACTGGCACCGCTGTGTCAATCTGAGGTAATGCCTGTCTGATCCATAATGGATTATTATCACTGTTTCTATTAGGGAGCTATCTTCGCTTCTAGCCAATGAGCATTCAGATATCTGACCCAGCTGAAATGTCTGACTCATTACTGATGTATTTCCACGGTCTGATTAATACCCGGGCATTACTACTGCCATTTACAAGCTACGTAAAACGGACTAGGACACGGAGCTACGATTTATACGGGGTCTTCCGCTTATGGCTTACAACGTAAAAGAGTCACCTGGACTTTATGAGTGACTTACCTATATTTTGTATTTCACTGTGGTTTACGTATTTCTGTATGATATAGCGATTTGACTACTAAACATTGTTTTTAATGAATTACGACTTTCATCAGTTCGGAGAGTCCGAGACTAAACTGTTTTATACGTCTGTTGATATGCTTTTATTTGGACGTAGTATAGAAATATTACGTAACCAGTGCGCTGTTAATGGCGGGTACTGCAGAAGCCCTTGTTACACGCGTTTATTCGTCGCAATACGCGAGAAGCGCAACGCCGATTAATTGGTGGTTGATTATACGCCCGCGTTTTAACATCGTGTAACATTGACGGGTACGTGACAGGATATATTGTTGTTATCGGTGAATCGTGATGGGCGTCGCGTTGATTAGGAAGGCCGATGACTTGGTTGATATTCCAATGAGACTTGTCGGAGGAGTGACGTCGTCTAGAATGAAGGATGCAATATTTAATGATATGAAAAATAATTAAAAAAGTAAACAAAGAAATTTCCGTTGTATAAATATCTATAGGTTACTAAACGGCGGGAAATTTAAAATTGTACGGTTTTTGTTTTCAGATGTCCTGACAGCGGGCCCCGGGCCACCAGGATGCCGACGGACGACGACTATGGCCGAAGAGAACGTCTCCTGTTGCATCAGCACGCCACATCGCAATACGAGAGCCAGTCGCCATCACCGGCGCCAGGATCAGTCGGCGGAAGTAGCAGCGGAAGTTCGGCAGGCCAGGTCGCCCCGGGTACCCAGCAGGACAGATCGACGGGCACGGGGTCAAGTAATGTCCAGGAACGTGTTACCGAGCACGTGGAAAGCTCCTACGGGGGAAGAACGTGCGCGGAGAAACCTGATGAGAATAATCGTGGACAGTACGTCGCATCTCATCAGTACCAGAGACAGAATGGACCTGGTGAACGATATTGCAGGTATGTCCAGGACAAGCCTGAGTCCTGCAGCTCCATGGAGTCAAGTAGATTCCAGCAGGTCGACGTACGTCCGGACGGGGATTACACGAGTGCACCAGGTATGCTGTCTACGTCGACCTCGAATCCGTTCTCGTCGGAGACGTTCCCGTCGCCGCCTTCACCGGCGCCAGCCAACGACCGCTTTATACCGCCACCCCCATTATCGCCGACCCCTAGCGAGAAGTACGCCTCAAGTCAGAGCCTTGCTGGCTTTGGCTCTGCTGATCGAATGCTCCCACCTGGTTCACCCGGGGCCAGAGATCGCTTTGGGACCGCTCCAGCATCTCCCATGCCTTCATCCAAGGATCGTTTCGCATCCGCCGAGCGACTCCTGGTTAATGCATCGCCGATTCATGAGCCCAAGGATCAGCAGCGATACTCCGCTACATCCTGTGGATCACCGATCATGGCCGCTTTACAATCTGACCGCTCCTTCGTCTCATCCAAGGACTCTGGAAGTTGCAGATACGCCATCTCCACGGACAGACTCCTGTCATCCTCGCCGATACACGCACCGGTGCCTGAGAGGTTCGCCAGTAAGAGCGAACGCTTCCTGGCGGAGTCTTCCATCCACGAGAGGTACCTCAGGCAAGACCCAGGACACCACGAGAGGTTCTCGACAATCTCAAGCACCGAGAGGTTTCTTTCGAGTTCGCCAAATCCCGAGGGTGCGCACCAGAGGTACTCCTCGACAGAGAGGGTCCTGGTGCCGTCTTCAGCCGCGGATCAGAGCTCCCAGACACAGAGGCGATTCTCTAGCACGGAGACCCGAGGGATCGAGTCTCTATGCGGAAAGTACAGTCAGGAACGATCTGAAAGGTGTTCCAGTAGTTCGCCAGCACCTAGTGAATACGCCGCCAGGTTCGCTGCCTTCCAGGATAGCCTGGCCTCGCAGCAGAGATTCGTCACTGCCGACAGATACGCCGATCTTCAACGTTACGGACCCAGCAGAGGTGTTCCCGACCGTTTCGTATCCACGGAGAGGTTCCTGGCTGTCTCGTCCCCAGGACACGACAGACTCGGTACCAACGTCTCCACCGAGAATCGTTACTCCACTTCTTCCGAACGACTCCTGTCCTCCGCGTCGCCATCATCCGAAACAGGAAGGTACCACGTGTCCACCGGTACCAACGACCGGTTCTCCCTGTCTCCTACCCCGGAAGCTAACATCTCCAGGTTCGGTCAGAACGGGTCAAAGGTCAGCGAGAAATACCTGGCCGTGTCGAAATCCATTCAGAGCTACAACACTGGCGACAGGTATCAAGATCAATTCGACAGAACCAATCATCAGGAGCGTTACAACCGCGACTCTGGACTGGATAGGTTCTCCAGTCAGGATCCTCGATTTTCCGGAAACGATCGCTTTCATGGAAACCCCGAGCGATACTCGCCGGCCCGCAGCACTGCGGACAAGTACCTGTCTCTACCGAAGCCTAAGGATCGCTTCAGTTCGGCTGGTAGAATAGTGTCGACGTCATCAGCGAGCTACGTACCCCCTACGGCGCACACCCCCGTAGAACGTTACGTGCCTCAGCCACCTCCTGAGATACTGTACCCCGAGAGATACGTCGACCGATACGTACCACCTGCGGCACACACACCTACGGATAGGTACGTGCCTGCGGCTGATCCTGGGGATCCTTACATGAGAAGAGACTTGGGCTTTCATCATCATTATCGGCTACCACCCCCGGGCTACCCTTATCATCAGTCCCATTATCGGTTTCGTGGATTCGCCTATGCCTCACCCGGAAGACTAGGCGGAAGTCCTGGTTCCAGCAGCTCCAGTAGCTCGACTTCCGCCCAGCGTGAATTTGCCACGTCGCCTTTACTCAGACCCAAAGTGCGAACTACCCCCGTTGAATTTAACACGGGAAGACACATGACCACCGGAAGTACACCGGTCTGCTGTACGGAAGCCGCTGCCACTCCCAATCATAGGGTTTGCTGTGCTCCCGTTCGAAGATCCATGCCGCCAGAGGCGCTGCCTTCCATACCGACGCAGACTTCACATTCCTCTTGGTGAGTTCCTTTGTTTCTTTTCCTATCTTTACCAACCGCCAACGTTATTGATATGCATAGCCTGCTCGTTGGGTGACCTGAAAGCAGATGGGATCTTCGGTTATTTGAGGAGGGGATGAAAGGGGTTGGAAAAACTGGAAACAAATTTTGTGCTAGGCGATGTCGTTCCTTGCGAACTCTCGTAACTTGGAATTAAAGTGTTTTCCCCGTGCCCTTCCGTAATCGGCTCACCTTCATAATAAACCTGAGAATTAGAATAGAGGAGCGCCCTTACGTAATTGAGGGTTAATGTTGTTTATGCTCGAAGGTTGCTTGGGGGATGAAAGAGTTCATTGGCTGATACAGTTGTAGGTACGACGTATGTTTAATAAGCCAAGTTTGTACCGGAAGCAATTTTTTCTTCGTTTCCAGTAACATGCTGGGTAGGGTTTTTAAAAGGATAATTTAGGGGTTGTCGATTTAACGCCCACTTACAGAATTGTTTTAAGGTATATTTTTATAAAAAATCTGTCTTACACCCAGAAATCTGTACATTTGTCTGCTCATTCTCAATTTGCTTCAGCAAAGTCGAGCGAAGTAAATGCTTTTACGAATAGGGGTGGTTTTTCGAAAGCAATCAAGTTAATGGAGCATCGGGACTTGTTTTATTTCCTAACCCAGCTCCCTCTACAGCTGACTTACCAACAACCCCATTCGCCTTGGCGTCCACGGTTTATTCGGAAGAACTGGCAAGGCAGTCCCTGCCACCAGGGGCAGGGTTCAAAGTCATTAGCAACCCCTAAAACTCTACGGTTACCCACCGTCTTCCAACCAGAATCAACCCCCATCAATTTCAACCCCACGATTCCCAGGAACCGATGTTCGAACTATTTTTTCCCTGCTAAACACTCTACCTCCTTTTAACAGCAGTTGGTTGAGAATTGTCCAAAATTTTCAAAAAAAAAAAAAAAAAAAAAAACAACC
>NW_014333134.1:825541-827812 GCF_000341935.2 Cephus cinctus | reverse complement strand
AAAATTTTAAAAAAAAAAAAAAAAAAAAAAGTACAACCTTCGCATAGTTCACTTGTCACTTTCTTCGTGACTGCGTTAAATTAATACATGTAATCCTTATTACTCCTCATTTTAAAATGGCTGTTTCAAACCGTTATCTACTTATAAGACAGAGAAAAATAACGTACGATAAATTGACGTCATTTTTTTAGATTTTACTCTTTTAATATTTTTCTTATTTAACGCCACCTCGCTCGGCCGTATTGCGTAATCCCTTGTTTCTCATGTCCGGTCCAATTTTTTTCTCAACTTTTTCCGCTTCTAAAAGTGTTCAGCAAGTTTCACGTGTAAAGCCTCCTTTATCGTGTTTCCTCGTCCGTCGAGCATAATTGCGCGAGGCTGCACGCTTCGCTCTGTGATAAAAGTGACCAAGCGACCAACTCGGTATTAATTTCTCCCAGACGACTCCCCGACGGTACCGGGCAAAGTGGCAATATGGAGAACCTGGGTATAATTTCATATGACGAGCCAGTTAAACTTGCAGTGTGGCATAATTACCTAACTTGCTGGGCGAGCAGTGTGCAATTCCCAGGACGACAATACCCGGATGTTTCCTTAGGACTTCCGTTTATACCTTGCAGGATTAATATCTCCTTGCTCCCTGCAGATTCCAGTGACTAATGAAGAAATTAGTAGCCGAAGTTTGTCTGTTTATTTTTTAATATTTAATTTCACGCAACTAGTCTCTAAGTGAAATTTAATTATTAAACAAATTTCATTCTCAAATTTTGATACAAACTTTTTTCCTCTTCGAGTTGATAATTTTTACCACCGTAAAAAATAAAAATATTCTAACACAAATAGTAAATGGCAATTATCGTTAGTCGTTCAATCCGAATTACCATAGGACAATATCAGTAGATCCGATTAACTTAATCAGTCCCAATTAATGCTCTATAAATTTACATATCAAAGGTGCCTGAATCGTGACCACATATGTGGCCAGACCGAGGGCAAAGGTCAGCTGGTTATATCAAAATAACTTAAGCTACCTCTTCACTGACCCCGTCCTCCATAATCTATTCAACATTATTAAAGCTACGTAATATTGGTACCACGTAACAATTGTCTTCGGTGTGAACGTTAATCTTCGACTTTTCTTCTTTACACCGGAGTAACCCTTATCGGTGACTTCGGGGGTCTAGGGAGTTTGAATGTAGTCGACGAAGAAGAGGTCCAAGTAGAGCAAGAACAAGAGAGCTTATATCAGCATACGCCAAGGCTCCACCATGCTTGCCAACCCGGTGGTTCCATAAGAAATTATCCTGTGGGAATATTAAAAAAAAAAAGAAGTTACCCCAACAGCCATAGAACAAAGGGTAAGCAAAGAGCCCAGGGGCGAATAAATATCTTGGAAGGTAAACTCACCCTTAAAAATTCACTCACGTATTTACGATCCCCGCTGATGTTGATTCAATGATTGTTTTTTTTTAAAGCAATATGGCCGCCAGCTATTTTTAAATTTGTTACACGAGTTTAAGGTCTTGCAAAGCAGAAGCGGTTGGTACTACTTCTCTGATATTGCTACCCTCTCGTCATTAAGTACTTCTTGAAGACGGTTCAGTCGTACGATTATTGTATATCAACTCCCAACCCCCTTTAACTCATTTTTTTTTCTCATTCTTTTATTTTTCTTGCGCGAGATCAAAGGATAAACCTTCTGATTATCATTCCTTTGGCAATCTGTTTTTAGGTAACTCTTATAGGCTGTAGATTCTGATTGAGAATTTCAATACCCTTTGTACCTCGATGGAATCATAATCCCTAGGGTATTCCAATCTAGGGAAATTCATCTGGAAATTTCACTAACTCAATCCGCTTCTCCATTTGACTATACAGTCAACCATCTTGAGTATGGCGTAGCTGTTCCATATTCTCTCGAGCTCATTGTCACTATTGGCCATGGGTTGTTCCTTGGATGCTTAGCTGGACCGAACATGGGTATCCGTATGGAACGACCCAAACAGGGATTTAGACAAATCCAAATGAGGATACTCGTTAATCCTATTTATACTTTAAATTTTCTGTAACTCAAAATACTTGCGCGTCAAAATATCAGATAAAGCACATAAATTGATAGCACCGTGAAAAAAAATAGCATTTGCACCATAAAAAATACTTAAAATCAAAAAAGCAAAGTTCCTAATCGAATAAAAAAATGTAAAAATCAATTTCCTGAAAAAATACTTCTTAGCTTGTCACCCAGTATTATCCTAACCCCCCCCCCCCCCA
>NW_014333134.1:822867-825391 GCF_000341935.2 Cephus cinctus | reverse complement strand
CCCCCCCCTAGGCGTGTTATCAATAGCACCAAGCAGTATCATTACAAACAGCAGCATCCGTGAATCCCATCCGTCATGGATGGCTTATCTGGAGCCATTCGCACCAGGCAAGGGCAAATACAAAGAACCTCATAAAGCACCCTTCAACCTCGTACCAAGCATACGTACCATACATCCTGACGGCTAGTCATAACCTACGACCCTCTCCCAATTCCCACTATCCTGATTAGTCCGACCTGGACAAAACAGCCATTTTAACGTTGCCCCGTCCACCTACCTGCATCCAAGTACACACGGCCAACCTAACCTCACTTTCCCCATTGATTGACAGACCATATCATACGAGTCAGCTACCGCTCGCGTTACCCTCCGATGAGAGTCACTGTACCAAGCACAAGGAAAAGACTTACCACGAGATATATTCGTACCACAATCCACCCTTAAACCACCCCGCACTATATGAACCGCACGGTTTCCGCTTTACTACCCCATAAACTGCAGGACATGCTACGAGTGTGGTTTCGACATGGCGCTACCCAATGACTACGGTCACACCCAGGCGCGTCAGGAACGACAAGAGTTTGCACGGCAATGAAGCATTCCATAGTTTTAAGTGGCGCGCCTTCTTTACCTACAGCGTCAGCGGACGCTTGGCGAACTACTAACCATACGCCGTACGTGGCTACGGACGTTTTAGAAACTTCTATTTAGTCCCGAGACCATGGAGGCTAGCCTCCATGCCCGAGTCTTTAGACAGTTTGCCACTAACTGGCACATCTCCTCATTGGAGCAGGCAGCCATAAGGAAAGGAAGGACAGTTTGCCGCTAATACCCTAACCTAACGTCTACACTTGGGATACCTGCTACGGCTTAGATCCCTCGATGTATGTACATCCGTGCGTGCCGATTGGTCCCATGACACTTGAACGTTAAATCCAGACGGTTTACAGCAGCGATACGCGTCGGGCTTCGCTCTGGCCACTAGGAGGTTTTATCGCCCTGAAATACCGACCGCTGGGTGATCATTGGCAGTGGGGATTCCGTAAGCCCGTTAGAATTTCTCCAGCCGTGTGGTGTTACGTTTTAAGAGTTTTACCATAGAGGGAAGTGTCGTAAAGCAAAGCTGCTACCTTTGACGTCTGTTTCGCCAAGTGGAAGTCTGTTCTTGGCTGTTGTGACGAAATCGAGGTCGCCCGGAGTCCCGGTCGTCCAGGAGGATTCTTTGTTGCGACGGTAAGTAGCGACGAAGACTATGCGCAGTAGCACGCGCGACTTACGTATGAATGTAAAAGGACGCTGTAACAGTTGGATGCTGCTTTTTCGTTATAATAAATAGTAATGCAAATCTTAAGGGGTCCCAGAAATGGTGCGTCAGTCCGTTGTGTCGAGATCGGAGTGCTACGCGAATTTAGACGAGAAACTTTTAATTAGTTAGCGATCCTCTGTACGAGATGCTTGAGAGGGAGTGAGATATTCTGTGATGTAAATTGAAATTCTCTCTCTCTCTCTCTCTCTCGCTCTCTTCGTTACAAGTTTTCTCTTACAAATCATCGCAGTCAAACTATATCGAGTGGTTGCTCAGCCGACTTTTATACTCATGACAATTTCTGTCGCGGCTTTTGAATTTTATATGAAATTGTCTGGCCCGATAAAATTATTGTCACGCTCAATTATTATTGTTATTATTTAAATAATTATCGCACGGATAAAATTGTCACTCACAAGTATCCACTCGGGTTCCTGCGCACGGTGGCGTGGAGGTTATTAAAATTTATCTAATCAGGACTTGAACTTTCGGAATATTGCGAAATAGCGAAATTTACGTAATTACCCTAAAGCGAGGCAACTTTTTTAATCGCCGCCATTTTACCTGGCATAAGTGCATTATCGCTTTCCCGTCAGTCTCGAGGGGCTTCCGTACTAATTTTAAATGAACATTTGAATTTCCCGCGTATATAGTTATACGTATAGACAAGGTAGTACGTTAGATTCAATGACGGTACACCTTTAGTATCTCCAATGGAAACTTGACTTTGTGAATTTTCGACTCAGGGCATAAGGGAAAGGGGCTGGTGAATATTTCGCAAGACCGCAAAAGAGAGACGAGCCTCGTTGTCGTCCTCTGCAATTTATTTCTCATTTCGCTCGAATAATTAGAGGCAGGGTACGCCATTATCGTGGAGGGTAGCGTTCCTTATGGATTTCACCTAACCTAACCTGCTGTCTCATTTGGGACCTTCCAACTCATATCAGAAAGGGCGTGAACGTAGTCTATACGTTACAGATACTAAGAGCGGGTATCCTGCCGATACGATCAGACCGGAAACTTTTGACGCAGATGAGATCTTAAGGAGGATACGACCGGCAGGATGCTGATGGGAGTGACGTCATTGATGACGTCAATGACGATAACGGGAATGATAGGGGGTCGATGGTAATGTTAATGGCGTTTGATAATAATTTCGAGAGAGGGAAACTGTGCCAAGGAGTGATCAGGTGGGCGGACGGGGACGGGGGGGGGGGG
>NW_014333134.1:812991-822680 GCF_000341935.2 Cephus cinctus | reverse complement strand
GGGGGGGGGGGTATCATGGCTTCCGAATTTTTTTTTGTTCTCTACAACCCTTGAATTAAGCATTCGATAAGCCGGCTTAATTAACCTTTTTCGAGTATCGCAACCCCTCGATCGTCTCTCGATTAATCTGGATGACTCCTCGAAGCCGGGAGTACCGGCCTAAAAATATATTCAGGCTTTTCGACGTGGGTTAACTTCTACCGATTGCCGCTAGATGGCAGCCACGGCGCTTTATTTTTATCTCGTAAATTAAACGAAGGTTCCAAGATGGTGGGTGGTTGGCAATGCGGAATGGGGTTAACAATGCAAGTTTAAGGGTGTCGAGGGGTCGGACGGCCATATTGAAATTTTTATCGTGACAAGTCGTTAATAACATGCATTTTTGGGATACATTACTTATCTGTTGGTACTATACGAATTTTTTTATTTTGATATCATTATTTTTTATAATTTGTTCAAAACCATCTCGGTACGTATATACGTATGTGATGTATGAAATTTTCAGGCATTTCTATGAAATCTGTATCTATAATTTACATGCCCAGCGGCTATTTTGTCATGTAAACTGATTATCGACATTACCAGTACATGATAGTGTTTGTCATATAATGTTCGTGTTTCAGTTCTTGCACTGCTGTCGTGTTACACCTGGGATATCACAGAGAGTAATATGTATATACATATATATATATATATTCGAAATATATAAATAAATGAAGTTCTAACCTACTCTAACCTAACGAAGCCATTTCTTAGCCCATTACAATTATATTCTTAGTATTAAATATTCTTAGCCCAAAAAATTCCGTGTGAGTGTACCTTAATGGCCCTGGAAGTATATCTTACACGTAGAATATTCCCAGGTCCATCCTGGAAAACACCAATACTAAAAAAAAAAGTCCTGAAAACCACCTTTTAACATATTTATCCACATATATAATCACACAATAGATAACGTATGCAATACAGTACATATCAGATTTTAAAAAAAATATGTTGCGTTGTTCCAGCGGGAACATTATTGTATAATATCGTTCGGGTAAATATCCCAGTGTGTTATGCATCATCTCGATCAGTTTTCTGTAATTATCATTTGTATTTCACCATCTTGTTCTTATATTTTCTATTTAAAATAAATCGGATCCGTCCCCGAATTTTGGTTCCGATAGTTTGTCGTTTCCAGTAGTTTTTAGAGTGAACCTCCCTAATTTTCAGATTTTGATTATTGTCTCCCAGACCCAGGACCCCACCGCATAAGAGCTGGCCAGGGTGTCCTTAGGAGACAGCGGTGTAACTCTGGTTATACCTGGCGCCCAATAATTTAGTATTTCATTAATTATTTCTCGCGGTGCCATTTATTTGTGCGTCACCGTTAAAAAGTGTCGTCACAATATATATATATATATATATATATATATTCGAAATATATAAATAAATGAAGTTCTAACCTACTCTAACCTAACGAAGCCATTTCTTAGCCCATTACAATTATATTCTTAGTATTAAATATTCTTAGCCCAAAAAATTCCGTGTGAGTGTACCTTAATGGCCCTGGAAGTATATCTTACACGTAGAATATTCCCAGGTCCATCCTGGAAAACACCAATACTAAAAAAAAAAGTCCTGAAAACCACCTTTTAACATATTTATCCACATATATAATCACACAATAGATAACGTATGCAATACAGTACATATCAGATTTTAAAAAAAACTCAAAAATATACTAGTCCCATACTTTGAAATTATTTCAGAAAAAAATAAAGTCCATGCCTTTTTTTTGCGCAAAAAAAAAAGTTAAAAAACCGTAAATCCCCATATAAAACCAAATGACCCCCGTACATTCCACTGAAGCAAGTAAATGAATAATCCCTATTAACACAGTATTACCAGTATCGATCACCTCTTTTTTCCCTCTTTCTCTCTCTCTCTCTCTCTCTCTCTCTCTCTCTCTCTCTCTCTCTCTCTCTCTCTCTCTCTCTCTCTCTATCTCTCTCTCTCTCGCTCTCGCTCTCTCTATTAGCTAGTAAAATCCTAGGGAATTAATCTTGGTGCAAAAAAAGGACAAAAAAGAAAATTAAGCTGAACTTCCGCGTCTGGAGGATTACGTGGTAATACCTAAAACCTAGCCCGACTTTGATGGGACTGTAACGAAAGGTAAGCGGCCATTAAACGTAGATTAATAGGAACCTAACCTAACCTTAACTCGTCTGTATTTATGTCTCTCCTATCTATCCACATGTGGCATATATATGTATATAACGAAGCGAAATATCATATGGCAAAGGTACAAACTACGGCTGATGGCAAAAACTTAATAAGCTTAGCAGCAGGCATATATCCGTTAGCGGTAGGTAATGGGTAGTTGGTAGTGGGTGGGTTGGGGCTGGGAGGGGATAGGGGATGGTCGTCGTTCGTAGTGGCCTGGAAAGTTATAATCCAAAAACTCATAAAGGGAAGTCCCATAAAAGCGCAATAAAGCCACGTCGTCAGAAGCTTCATCGACGAACGGCCACTTCATCGGTATGCCATAAACGTCCGTCGCATCGGCATTCGCAAGGAATTCCGGTGCCGTATTGTTGTTGGTCGACGAAGAAACGCTTCACCTACGGTTCACGGAATTTTCTTGTTTCCTTCTATTTGTTCCGTGGGGAATGACGGCTGGCAGGCCTAAAAGTATCGAGAGAGTTTGATAGCGGGTGTATATCTTGCTATTGAAAAAGATATAAGAGGTTCTTATTCGTGTAACTTTTGTTTTGAAAACTTTTTTGCTCAAACTACAAGAATACAGTTGGGTATTTATATATTTGTTTGAAATCCTTATTTCTGGTTTTCTTGTATTGTTTTTTGAAATTTCTTCCTTTTTTTTCTTTCGAGTGGATTTTACACCGAATTTGGGGTCACAGGTGGATTTGATATTTTAAGTATGTTTTTTTATATAAATTCAATGTCACTTTTTTTATTTTCTAATGTTGAGTTATTAAAAAAAATTTAATGTTTTTTTTTTTTTTTTTAGTGGTTTGTTCTTGTAGTACTTGGCATACTTTGTAATTGGCTTTATCGTTCTTGCAGTGTTTTGGAAAATTGACGACGTCGTTTTGGCAGCCATTTATGGTGAATATTATTGGAAACTTCGTGTCGATCGTCGTTCTAGCTGAAAATGACGTCACTCGACGTGCTTTTTCGCTGGCAGTAGACGGGCAGGTTCGGCATAGTCAGATAACACTAAGAAAAATGACGATCCCTCCAGGCGTCGTTCGAGTATCAATGTTACGTTCAATCGATACGTTAAAACTGTTTGGCAAATCTTATAGGACTGTTAGATTGTAGATGGAATCGGTCATGAACCGGAAAGCGTCTTTCTGGTAGATACCCAGATTTTAAAGGTACGGATATAACCATTACCAGAATGTCTCCAAGAGGTCGTTACTACCGACTCCATTTCGAATAATCGTAAAAAGGAATTCATTCTCAGTTCCTCCCCGTGGTGGGCGAGTAGTCCACTGTCCTGAAAATTGAAAAAAAAATAAAAATAAAAAAATTGCTATGTGGGTATATAAAAAATTTTGAAATTTCTATATCCTGTAAATATATATTTTTTTATATACGTGCGCGTGGTACTTACTTAAACCCACTTTTTTTGGCGTATTATCGAAAATCAAAATTCAGTTCAACAGCAGCCATATAGGTTTTTGAAATTCGGCTATCCCATGGCGAAAAGGGTTGCAGTGCACTCTAAATAACGAATTCGTCCGTTCCTACCATCTTCGTCCATATATATTGAGTAGAAGAAGAAGAAGAAGAGAGTTATGCTCGGGTAGAAATGGACTGTGGATATATAATGTAGGAGGAGAAGTTAGCTGTAACCGGGTATATGGCAGTTGCCAGTACGCAGGGACTATCGGTCCGACCTACATCCTAAGATCGTTGAAAATTTATGGGACGCTTATGGGAGCAAATGCCTCAGCTTTGGCTTCCACTTTGAATTCTTT
This sequence comes from Cephus cinctus, assembly GCF_000341935.2. Lineage (NCBI taxonomy): Eukaryota > Metazoa > Arthropoda > Insecta > Hymenoptera > Cephidae > Cephus > Cephus cinctus. Next base: position 818,688 of record NW_014333134.1, on the reverse strand, counting down.
CACTTCCGGTTCTGCCACTTCCTCTCCTTACGTTTAACATCTTTTTCTCTCTTCTTCTCCCGGCATTCTTAGTGTCGCTTTTTTTTCTTTCTTTTTTTTTTAGTTCTTATCCAACTTTGGTCTTCTTTGGCTTTATGTACTTCCTGTATATATGTATATATTGACGGTTCAGGCCCTTCGTCGCCATTTTACTTCGTCTTCTAGATTCTTCTAACTCAACGCCCTCTTGGCGAGTGATCGGCCTTCAGAATTATTATCATGCAAATACTTACCCCTTTAACGTCCCTTAACGTTCGCCAGCCGAGTGATTTGGAAATTTTCCAATGGACCAATAAGCCACCCGGTATATACAGTATGTCTAGTATGTATGGTACTTAGGTACATTAAGTCGCTTGGGATGTTCTAGATGCCATTTTGGCTAAGGTTGAGAGTTACGTCGAATGGCCTTTAGAATTTCTTATGGATTCGTTATGACAGGTTATCGTTGTACTGTGTATACATGGTTATGTATTATGCCAAAATTATGGTAATGGTATTGTAATTGGTGTTGGTTAATTATTAATTTTTTGTTTCTCCCTAAAAATAATGATATTTCTAATATTAAGTCATTTTTACAATGTTACGAAATTCTGAGCAATTAACGCGTTTAACGTGTTGGCAAAACTTGCGAAATTGTCGGCAGGGTTCGGTGGGGTTGCTACGGGGTCGTGGGGAAGGGTTCTAGAAAAAGTTGGCAGAGGTAATAATTATTAGGGAAGTTTGTAGGATTGCTGGCATACGTACCAAGGGTATATGTATACTTGACTTAATTACATATTGCTTTGTATATATGTATAGATAGGAACGGGTATGGTGAAACTGTAGCAAAAAATGTGTATAGCCGTATACATAGTGGAGACTCGGCCTAAGCTTGACATTAGGTTTCGGGTTTTGGTTATGGACGGGCAAATTGTAATTTCTTCTATCGGTCTTTTCTTTAGAGCTGGACAAATCGTGACTTCTTATATTGTCCAATTTCTAGTTTTAATCGGGACATCGATCTTCGATCTTTGTAGGATAAAAAAAAGTAATGGAAAAAAATTGCCCATTGGCACTTTTCTTTTTGCTCGACGACAACCCAGACGTGGAATTAGGTGGAAAATAGGATGGTCTTGATTAGGATACCAATTACTGCCTTCCTAAAAAGAAAGGAAGAAAAATAAAGAGAATTTCGGGTGTTCGTGGATTTATTTTTTTTTCAGTTTTTTTCCGGACAAAATTTTTTCGAATTTTTAAACTGATCGCTACTTCGATTCCCGTCTTTCGCATGGTATATGGTATTTTCAAGTTTTCGTGAAATCTATTTTGCGTAGTTTGAAAATTATCGTAATTTTGATCATTTACTTTTAGAGCTTGTCTAAGCCCACGCTCTGTTTGTAGCATTCAATTGAGACCTTCTGTATAGCTACTTGGACAGTCAACCCTTATACCCGTGGGTAGATACCATTTTACCCGACAAGAGTGCTTCCATGACAAAGTCGAGTCCCCGCAGCCATTTTGTTTGGCATATTTCAAAATAAAAGTCGTGAATATTTTCGAGCACTTTGTTGTGTTTCTTGGTTGCTCTCCTTCTTTCCCGAGCTTTTCTTCGGACCGGAGGCGGAGTCGAGGTGGACACGATTTCTAATTAACGAGAATCAAAGAGTAAAGTGGAAAAATAAGTGAAAAAAAACATAGACGAGGAAAAGTAGCAAGCAAAGAAAAGAAAGTAAGAAATTCTTCTATGCTGCCAATGCAATACGAAAAAGAGGAAGAAGCAAGACGCCTGTACCGGGAATAAGACGTTTTACAAAAGAATGTGACGCTTAAGAGAAATAAAGAAATGCCTTCTTCCGATATACATTTTTTTCCTTCCAGTCCTCTTCGTTTCTTTTGCTCTATTCAAACTTCTTTCGTAACTCGACAAACATATTAAAATAGCATTGCGCGCGGAGTCGTCGACTGTAAACAGCGTGACCTTCGTTTGAAATACACATTGCTGCGTCATCTCATAATCACAATAAACTAAAGTAAAGATCTGTTTACCGTTAAGCCAGTCAGTCACGTCACGGCATGGGGGTCAGATAAGAAGGCACGTTGAGTCTGGGACCTAGGCGTGTGTGCGACGGCGAACATCCAGACCCGGTGCTCCTGACTGCAAGCGTTGGACGGGGATGAAGTTGGATGAAGTCAACCAGCATGAGTACTCGTTGAGTACCATTGAAACGTCTACCTAGGTCTTGGGGATCTTCGCCTCCACGATGAAGTGATCCGAAGAGGGTGGCTAACTACAGGCTTGAGGTCAAGGCCATCTGGTACCCGAAGAGCATGGACCGAACCAGGGGACGAGCCAGCTGTGCAAACAGGGGAGACTCGATCTGTGGGAGTCAGATCGGTTCTGCACGGGGTCAGACGGGATCTTGAGAGAACCACGTCATAGTTTGATTATGACCCCCCCTTCTCTTGGTATCTTCGTACCTATAGAAGTTCCAGGGAACTGAAGGCCAACAGATGGCAAACCGTCTTGTATCCGGAGGTTCTGCTGGAAGCAATAAGATCTGTTCGACATCGGTCTGGAGTTGACCTGATCCTGAGCCCGCTGTAGGAATTCAAATGTCCTTTTCTAAAACGGATAATATTCAACACAACTAGTTACGCAATGAAAATTCGGATACGTCCTTGTTCACGTTTGTTTGGTCTACAGCCAAACCGTGTAGGCAATAGCCGTTAGGTTACCTCGAGCAACGGTTGTCTCTTCTAAGAATCGACAGCTCCTACCAACTATACCACAATATATAGTCAGACCGCTTTTCAAACCCTGCTGCTGCTGGCACTCGTCGTATCCCCACTTCTATCTGTTTGTCTGTCTCTTCCTCGCGCTATACTGCCGTACACGGGACTTAACTTTACAGTCTGTTTGTCCTAACCTTTCCTTACTTAGCGACTCGTCGAAACTTCACGGCTGAACACGAGTACAACGTTCTGCATAAAACAGAGGATTTATTAGTTACTTTTATCACTGATTGTGTAGTGCAATATTTAATCGTAAACACGTGCCGATATACAGCTTAAATGTGTGTTCGTTATCTGTTATCTTGTATCGTACAAGACACACCTACTGTTATTCTCATAGTGAATCATCGTGTTGCGATCGGAAGAATTTGGAGGATCGTTTCAGTGCGTCCATTTTTATATTCTCTTCGCACGCCAGCGAGTCTCGGTCTTGTTCAAATGATAGTTCGTGGAAAGTAATCCGGTGCTGATCGCTCGTCAGTTGAGTTTTGTTAATTTAATTTTTATTCATTATTTATACTGCGGAATATTGTCCATGACAATTTATCTTGACGCACAGTGCGCGTGTAACTTGTCCAAGAATTTGTCGCGATCCTGTCTCTTGGACCTTTGCTACATTTAATTTTATCAATAGTGCCTCCAACCACGCGATAATAATTCAATGATAATCAGTCGTGTCCGTTGCTATGGTGATTAACGTGTTAATTAATTCTAGTTGTAGTACTATGATGTGTCGAAACGATAAGAGACGCTGAAAGTGTCTTAATTGTGGATTCAGTTTAAAATTGAGGATGTAACTTTTCTTATTAATACTGTTATCGGTGATTTAGGATCATTACGTCATTCATTAGGTGTTATCGTGGTTAGCCCTTAACGGTGACATTATGAATTTACTCGAAGTCAATGACTTCTTGAATTCAATTGAAAATTGAAGCTTAACACAGAAAATGATATGAATTTTTTAAATGCAATTGTGTTTTCAAAAATTATCTTTAATATATATCGTGACTGCTTCAATTAATACGTGCTCTGTACGTTGAATTAATTTTATTATCAGTGCAAGTGTAAGGATCAGTGAATCAGTGAAAATTGTATCAAGTCGAAAGATTGGATATTGGAATGAGAAAGACGTAAGGAATTAATTAACCTTTTTATTTATTTGATGGTAAAAATTAAATAGATACTTTTACGAGCAGTGATTAATTATTCACAATTCATTATTGACAATCATACAAATAATTTGACGGGAAAGTTTTGAATGAATAATAATTGTAATTTTGTTTATTTATCACACTTTACGTGGCCTTAGTAAATTTTTGGACCAAGTTTCACGTTCCTTGACTTTAGGATTATTCATTTTGAATTTTGATTCTCTAGTATCATTGTATATGTACGTTCCTTATTCATATATCATCCTTACGCAATTACACAGTGAAACCGGCACTGGCAATTATGACGTCAGGTCGTGTCACATGTTGATTCTGAGTCAATCAGACACGTGGTGTCCCATTCTGAGTTGAATGCATTCGGTGATTAAATGTACGATAAATCGGATAAAATAATACGAGTGTTATCAGTATAAATATTGGTACGACTGAATGACGTTTCAGCTAATTCAATTTCAATATGCGCGATACAGTAATACCGTATGCAATAATTATTCGTTAATGACGACCCGTTACACTTGAAAATATAATATTGTACAAATCAATGTATACTGGGTGACTGGAATAAATTCGCTAGTTAATTTTATTCGCACTTAATTAATAAAGCTCGTTCGACCATCGGAATTCAGTCAGCTCACTGAAACGTCCCTGTACGAAGCATTGATGCTCAAAGAATAGTTTTGAGACGTAAGAGTAACCGAGAACCCACAAGGGGTGAAATCCACCATTCCAGATCAATATCGATAAGCACGATAAAACGTATTGGCGTCAACTAGTTTGCCGTCGTTTGACGACGCCAGAGGGCTCCTGCGGGTGAATCTCTATGTACCACGTACTAAGGGTACAAGTCTGACTTCCTTTAGTCAATTATTAGTATCTCAATTAGTACTTGTCTGCATGGCTTAGCTTAACTCCCTTCAATATCTCTTGTAACGTTACACTGTGTAAGTTTCAATCCCCTTTGTCACCCCTGTGAAACAGTTCTACGATACGCCGAGCCAGTCAGTGCGGAAGAAGAAATCTAATTGGCTGTTGAGATGAAGCGACGGGAAAAAAGAGCGATTCTGATTGGTTGGGAATTACCATGAAAATTTCAAATCTTTCTGATATACCGGCTTTAACGGAAATTCAAGTCGTACGAGGGTGGGTTTACACCTTGAGGATCTTCGGGTCTTCTCGGGCGTGTTCGGTATCGTGCTATACTTTGTACGGGATCAAGACTCCAAGGGGCACAGAGACTCTAGCTAATTTGCAAATGTCAGAAGCAGAGTCGGTACATTAAGCTTCTCCCACATTGCAACGACGAGATACGCGAGCCGCGATGCGCGTTACTAGTTTTGATATCTTTTTCATTATTCACGTGCAATATATATGTATATCTATATATATCCACGCGAAGTAGAAAACTACATAGAAATTGTCAAGGATAATGACAGCCATATTGAAAATAATTATCAAAGTTGCATAATACTGTCAATCATATTTGAGGATTATTTAAATTCGTGAACATTCGATAATATTGATCGATCTGACGCACGACTTCGTTTTAGTTCTGTTTTTACTCACCGATGCGCTTCGGCTTCCGTCAACAGACATTTTTACTTTCGGTCTCATTATTTATTCTCGCGATTTGAATATGTACTGGGACAAACTCCAACCCCTTGGAAAGTCAACCTCCCAAGGCTTCACAAGTTGACTTTATACTCCCCCCCCCCCCCCC
>NW_014333134.1:811984-812735 GCF_000341935.2 Cephus cinctus | reverse complement strand
TACTCTCCCTGTCGATTTCCTACTGGACGCGTCGCCGACAAGCCCTGCTTCGTATAACCTAACCTAACTTAACAGCCCCTCCTGCCCCGGTTCCTGACATTATTTACTGGCTCCCCAACTGAATGTATAATCGCACCATGGTCCACCACCACGTTGTTTTCGCGAATCACTTTAGACTCATTTTCATAATAGATTCGCAACCGTTGAGAATAAACTTTAGCATTTTCTTTTTCGGTTACTTCTTCCCGAAACGGCTTCAGCGCCGCCATCTTGAAATACTTAGAATTCTTTTCGTCCATTGAAAATTCGCGAACGCTGAAAAAGCGTTAGTTATTTTTTGGCTTCCATCGATCATTTCCTTTTAATGAGTCGCGACGAATAAATTTCGAATTTTCTTACAGTAGTTGGTAACAGTGCTATAGTCAGATCGGCGTAACTTCATCGGAGAGAAAAATAGACCTACCAATTTGACCATCCCATATCTTTAGAACCTTTCTTATGCTCAATTTGAAATTTTTTAAAGTAATCTCAGGTCACCAGCTATCGTTTGGCGATCCGATTCAAAATACGTGCTTTGCCCAAACGGACGAATTTTTTTAAGGGTAGCCTGAAAAATGGCACCTTGTTAGTCTTTTTCTTAAAGGGCTTCGGGTGAAGGACCTTGAGCTTATCCTTTGACCAAATCCTTAAGCTACGTTCATACGTGAGACTCTTACCGGATGTACCAGTCCCCTTACCCCCCCCCCCCCTG
>NW_014333134.1:804550-811898 GCF_000341935.2 Cephus cinctus | reverse complement strand
CCCCCCCCCCCCCCCCCCATTTCACCACTCTTCCCATCAGTCAATCCCCCATTTCTGTTTCTACTCTAGAACGAGTTCTCGAATAAATTAGAAAAAGCTCTTCCGACCATTCTGAATATTCAGTAGACCTTTCACCCTACCTTTTCTGCCCTAACCTTATTCTCCACTTCGCCCTTTTCCTCGGCGCGCTTCTCTAACCCTTCGGACTAAAGTACAAAGTTGCGTAGCTGTACGAGAGGCCGACACGGTATATAGTTAATACATAAGAGCATATAAGACTATATGGTACATATATGTTAAGAACAAACTTACATATAGTACATCCACAATTACACATAGCATATGTACAATCACATATGTTATATATATTTGTAGAAAATGAAAACAAAAAATTTCATTCTCCTCTTTCACTGACTAATTTGACTTCGTCCTTTCACAACCTCCCCTCCCCTCCCCGGCTTCTGGTCAGACTGCATGCAACCTCATTCTTTGTTTTCCTCTCAGTAGCGACGACGCGCGCGGTCACATGCAAAGTAGCCACAATGCTCGAAGCGACGAAATTTATTTCGCCGCCAGAGAGCGCCACTGTCGCAAATGTAAAATTACTATCATTCATTTACCACGGCGATACGAAGGTATCGAGGGATGGTAGCGTTCTATAATTTATGCGTATATGTTTTTGGAATTTTTATACATATATTTGTCATACGCGTGTACCAAAATTTTGAATTTAAAATTAAAAAATATGTATATATAGTATGTGTAATTTAATACACAGCAAGTTTTCGTAATTGCACTGTGACAGTACATTGACTGTGCGAATGTGATATTTGATATACTACCCCTGTCAAGCTACGGCTACTGGGGGCTGCGTCGATCGAATATTTGTCAACATTTATATTGATTTTAATATGAATTTCGCTATGTTCACACCAGTTCAGTAATTTTGTTAAACGTATTATAAATTTATTGGAAATACGTATGATTTTGATTTTAATATATTGAGTTTGCAAAATTTATATACATTTATATATTAAATGTATATTGCAAATTTACAAACATTTTCTTTTTACATTCTACACTGTGTATACAAATATGGACCCCTAGGACTAGCGTTCTTGAAATAATTAAGGGGTGGTCTACTCATCGTGATACTAAAGGCTGTTTTCATGAAGCTGGTAGGAAGGGGCATAGGTCAAGCGTGGAAATGCGTGTTGCCGCCAGACCTGATAATTGAAGTCAGAATTATTCAATATAAATACGATATCAGTTGTTATCTATTAATTATTACTATAACGAGATACTTATTTAAACAAATTTTTTAGCTTTTCTCAGACATATTAGTCGATTTCGTGAATAATATCGAGTGCGTGGCTATTTGTATGCGTGAAAAATGTATATCACTGAAATACAAGGGGATGAGAAAAACTACCCTTCGCAGCTAGTAGATCCTATGAAATATTAATTCACCCACCAGGACGTAATTCGTTTTTCATTTAGGTTCGTGACACTCGAATACTTATTTTTTTGGAATATTTTCGAAAAAAAAGTACTTTTTGAAATGCATCGTTACTACGTTATATTTGTTCTCTGATTTCACCAGCAGCCTATAGCTGCCTCCGGAGTTCCTTTGTTCGACAGGTATGCATATTCACCAAATTCCAACTAGCTTTCACGGTTTTGATAAAAGTTTGAAAAAAAAATTATCAGCTTTTTTTTGCGTTATGTGTAAAGTATAAATACGCGTTTTTGAAAAATATTTCAAAAATTCCTTCACATCGACGACATACAAATGTCATTTGTTCCGCGAATCGCAACCCTTTTCCGAGTAACCCCTTCTGAAGCTTCCGCAAACCCTCTATCCCTTCTCGTACGTTAACGTCGAGTATTAGTGTAGCTGATGAAAGAATTCAAGCATCGATGACGGTAATGGATATTTTCTGTACCATGATGGCCTTTTTATGTTGTGTCATTACTACGTTGGTTGTATGGTAGGTCGCCATTTGCAAACAACCCATACGAACGTACTTGCGAAACGCGGTGACAGCCCTTAGTCCTTCGTCACGTGACAATTTCTGATTTGATTTTTGTCCATTTTTGAAAAAAAATTTCTCTTTGCTACTTTCTAGTATTTAGGCAGGACCGCGGTACGCAAGTGCCTTATAGTTTTTATCGCGAAAAATGTGTGAGATGCGATATCTCACGCAATTTTCGGCCGATCGGGCTGAAATTTTGGGGGAGGTCTCCTCTCGTATAAACTAAAAAACTATTTTTTTTATCCCGATCCTCTGCGTCGTTTCAAAATGGAAGCACAATTTGATCGATTTTACGATTTTTTCGTGTATTATTTAATAAAAATGTTCATGTTACACGATTATCTCTGAGAGACTTCAGTCAATCGGGCTAAAATTTTGTGTGGGGACTCCCCTCATCACTAGAACCTTATGGTTCTATTTTGAGCTTGATCCTATACATATACGCAGAATGCGGTCACCTCCAAAAATCGCTAAACACGGTTTTTTGTCTGTAACTCGAATTCTAAGCATTCTACAAAAAAATGTCAAATGGAAAAGTTGTAGATCTTTCAAAAATACAACTTTTTCCTGTTGGCATCAAATCATGAAAATGCTTTCTACTCAAGTTAGCAGCCCAAAATCGAGGTTTTACAACAATAAAAAGGCTTTTTAGGCTGTAACTTGAACGGTCGTGCCTTACACGCAAAACGCGAAACGTATGCGCGCCTTGCATCGCTAGTTTATCAATTCGGTTTCTGATTCGTATACCCTATACGTAAACGTTACATGCGTCTACTGCGTAAGGACGTATTCAGTTGCTTGTTAAGGGTTGAAGTAATATGAGCCAGTGAATTCGACTTAGGGCTGGGAGGGACGAAGTTTCCTCTCCATCGAGACTTTTATTAGGTGTTCGTTCGAGCACCTCGAGCATCATTCAAGGCAGGTGAAGTTCGGGGAATCCACTTTTTGATTGCTTTCTCTTTCCTACGAGTACTAGAACTTTTCTCGGACTACCCTTAGCGTCGACGGAGCGCCTCTGGTCCTGAGAGGTTAAGGGTTACTTTTCACGAGGTACTCTACGGACCGACGGAATTCATGTGGAATTTTTGTGTGTGGAAATTTTAGTCGTCCGGTGAGAAGATTGATATGAGTGTATAGGTGTTTACTAGCTTGGGATATAGTGAGTGGTTATTGAGTTGCGGTGGAAAAAAGGACCTGTCATAGGATTGGAAAGAGATTTGAGCTTTTAAAAGCACCCCGAGCGATTTAATTTAACGTACACTTTTTTTTAGCGTGTGTCGGTTATTTTGGATTTTCGAATTTTTTTTTTACTCTATCGGGGGAGACGTTGAAGCTGGAAGTATGGTGGTTTGAAATTTTTGTTCAATTTGAAAATTTTTGGTATTTTTGAAAAAAATATGGAGTCGTATTTTTTATTGCGGGATACGGCTTGCGTGTACTCATTTTTCTTGGATTTTTTCGTTCTTTCTCTTTCTCTTGGTCAAACTTGTATTTTTCAAAATTCTTTATTCTCCGTTTCTTCCTTCTCGAACTCTGTGCCTGTCTGTGTCTCTATTTTTGAAGTGCCGCGATTTTTTCGCCATTTTTTTTTCTCGATTCTTTTCAAACTCTCGTATTTACGAGCCGACAAACTTTTCCTACCATTCACTTTCGCCCTGGTGATATTTTTGCATTCTACCTTTTCCACGCTCCCGGCGCCATTAGTCTTCGCGCGAACGCTTCTCCCATTGTCTCCGTGATTCTCATCACGTCACACATTCTTTGAACTACGAAAGGGTGATTTTACAAAAAAAAATCCCTCTACACAAAACACTTGTAAAATGCGAGATGAAAAAAAGAGCACCGAGCACTCGTCACTCGTCAAAAGTCTCATTGGCTTTTCACCGAAATATTCTCGTCGTTTTGATGACCCTCCCATCTTTTTAAAAAAATACAATGTATACATACATTTTAATTTAGTAGACACCCGCAATACAGCTAAGGGGTGAATAACGTACAGGGTACTGTGGCCGTCAAAATATACGTCATTTTTGCCCTAACGTTTATATCCAAAAAATCTCATTTTCAAAATGACTTCCTGGATATCATGCCGCTGGATTTTTCAAAGTAAAAAAAAACTGTTACGGTCTCCCGTATTACCAATCCCAATATAATGAAAAATTTTGAAAAATTTATTATACTCTATTATATTAGGTACACCGGGGATGTAAAATACACTTACGGTACAGGATATTCCATTCTATCGATGTTTGAATTAATATTGGTTTAATTTTTTTTTTCATTTTCTTTTTCTTAACTCCAGAAAACATTCTTTACTACCTTTCCCGTAGCTACTCGAGCGGGACTACCTTTGACTCCTAGCAATTTCCCTCTTTAATGATCTAATTCGGGTAATATAATCGAACGAGCGAATTCGATTCTGAAAGGAGCTTTGGCACAAAGCCTATTTCCGGAAGTGGAATCACGCCTGGTTTTATTCGCAATTCAATTGCGGAACACTTCTTGCTATCGAAATACAATTTCACCGGTGGTTGTTGTAGACATCTCGATGGAAGTTGCGATTTTATTTTTTTTATATTGGTCAAAATTGTGGTCCATTTAGGATCCAAATATTATAGGATATTTTTGTATCAGATTTAACGGTTAAAGAAAAAAAATTTTTTTAATTACCCTATACATTTTTTTCAAATTGTTTCCCTTTTTCTGTTGATAAGCTTTATTACTCCGTTGACCTTTTTCCGTTACGCTTTATTTTTTCAAATTTTTCTTCTTTATTTCACTTTTTCCTTCTGGCCATATAGGCTCGGCACCCACTTTGCGCTATCCTGCAAAGTTTTATCGACTTCCGGCTTTCGAGAGGCCATTACCGTCACATTGACCCTCGTAGACTGCACGAAACACTTTGACGTTAAAAGAAGAAAACAAGCGTGAATATTGAAAAGCGATAAGAAAACTTGGAAAACTACAAAATTTTTTACAGTAAAAAAGAAATTATTTTTAAATGCAAAAACTTGGCTCACGCTCTCGTAAGCATCTCGCGAATTGGCCTTATCGGACTCTATTATCGTATTTCCCTAGTAAGTGGAAAAAAAAAACTCCATCACATCATTGACTTGCTTATCGATAATCTACTATGCGAAAACTGTATCATTTTTTGAAACGACCTGTAAACGCGTCGTTACGTATTTTACAGTCTCGTATAGATCGTGAAGATTTTTTTTTTCGACATCAACAAACGCTCAGTTTTTCAGCTGAATTCTTTTTCCTCACCCCTAAACCCAGTAGCAATTGCAAAGTTTTAGGGATGTTTGAGCAATAAAGAAAAAAAGAAAAAAAAATTCTACCCCTCGTAGATTTTCCATCTAGCACCCAACTACGGGCAAATCCGTAAATACGAAAGGGGGATGAAACTTGGAACAGGGATCGGTTACGGTCCAGTGGTGGGGGTTGAGAAATTTTCGCCAATCCCCTTGATTTATTTCGTAGCGAACTTGCGCGCGACAAACAAACGGACAACGGGCTTGGTCTACAGGGGGTTGAGGAACTCCCGCAGCCAAGTGCCATCGGGATCCGGAGCTTCGAGGAAGGGATGAACGTGCATCCCTCTCATACGGAAGCTATGCATCAACCTGGCGCCAAGATCTACACCCATCCACTCCTACCCTCTTTTGCCCTCCGGGAACATCGAGAAATTTCATTCCAGTGTGAACGACCCCTTACCCCATCAACCCCCTATACATATATCGAGAAAACGTCTGCCAGCGAGCTCTACAGTATGCCGCCAACAATTCACTCTGGATGCATTTCCGTCAGCACCGGAAGTACGGCTAATTCGCATTATTCGTCTGAGATTGATAACCGTTCAATGTGTCATCTATATATATGTATATACATATATATGTATACGCGATATTAATTTATCCTGTAGTCATCGATATATGCTATAGTCAATTTCGTAATTTGGTCTCCCGTTCCAAAAGACAGTCGCTCTACTGCATGATAACGAATTACGTATTCATAGTCTATGCAGATTCGTCGTGACGTTACCTGCCAATTATTATTTCACGTAAATCCGGTAGATATAGGAAATTTTCGTTATCGCAAAATCACATTAGCAAAATCCCGTAATAATCTTCGAAAATCGTTACCCGATCGCGTCTTCCGGTCCGTTCGAAAAGAATTCGAGGGGACGAAGCAATTGCTCGATCCACCGCCATCTTGTTTTTTTTAACTTACATTTTTCAACATGCATGCAATACGTGACGTAAAAATTACCGCTCGAAATTCCTCTCGCGAAAAGAAGAACACGAACGAGGTCGTCGTACGTGCCATACGAGAGACGCGTATTAATTGGCATAATTAATGTTGGACTGGGTCGGGATATAATTTCGAATAAAAATTTATTCTCACGGTCATTTTACTGCACGTTGAATATTTTATGAGAATTTTTGACTTTTTTTTTCAGTGAAGACTTTTTTTTAATTCGTTTGCTAAACGCTGCGCGAATCTAGTATATGTGACATCGTTTTGTCCAAAGGAACGGAGGAAAAAGACCCGCGTCGGTAAAACAGAGCGCGGCCTTATCCGCCGAGCTACAATGAAATCTGCATAGCATATTAAGGCATCGAACCGCTCGAGTAACGCCCAGTCCTGGTTTGTCCGGTAACAAGGACCTTAAATTGAACGCTCCGATAAATTAAGCCGTTTCACGCGGTGACCCAGGGACGCGAAAGGGTTGCAGACTCCTTGGATTAACGGTAAGGGATGCCATCTAGTTTTACGAAGCATTCGAACCCCGACTGATCAGACGTAAAATGAGGGACCTGAGGTTGGCGCTGATTTACGGGGAATAAAAGACTACCCTTGGATTCACGGGGATAGGAGCACACTAAAATCGTTAAGGGTGGAATTTTTTTCTTTGGGGTCACGGAATTAGTCTGTTTCGAGGGTGGATTTTGGTTGGTTCGAAATTCCTCGAGGAGGGTGGTTCATCCCCCTGCACACAGCAACCCTTATTGACTCTGTATGCCGGAACTAGACGAAGCGCAGCAGTGTGCTTCAGTATGCGTTTGGTATGCGAATCGCTATAGCGAGCGTAATTGAATCTGGCCGCCATTGCCGTTTCTCCTTGGTCGCACTTGGCTCTTCCTTCGTGGACGAAGGGTGCTCCTGGTGCTGCTAAGGGATGATGGCCTGTCTGCACGTACTACTGGTTAGGGAATGAAAGCCTCGCTGGGCCGGCTGCTTTACGCTCTCTTACCCCTTTGTGATTCAACCCCCTACTATCGTCCTTTTTTGTCTCCCCCCAGCTC
>NW_014333134.1:801528-804385 GCF_000341935.2 Cephus cinctus | reverse complement strand
GCCCCCCCCCCCCTCTTTCTCCCCCCGTCTCTCATTACTATCCTCAACTCTTTCGCCGATTTCGATCGTGGATTTTTTTTTTCGTCCCAACTTTTGCACCCTTAATGTATTGATAGTCGCGGGGGGGTTTTTCACGTCGTCGAACGAGGAGCCACCCCTGTTTCTCTTCTCCAACTGTATATAGAGACGCTCCCAGGGCCGATACTTGGTCGTCCTTGTTTACGAGGGTATTTGCCCGTCGCTACGTAAGCCGCAAATTCGACAAATTTATGCGCCTCTTCCACCCCTCGTTCGAGGCTCTCCAACCCCTGCCGGCCAATCGGGTTGCTTCGGTAGACGCCATTTTTCCAATCAACGCCCTCTCGACGACCTTTGGCGCCGCACCCTTATCGTCATTCCCCACGTTACTATCTTCTCGGCTAGTGTATTTTTCCCTTATATCGACACTGCTGCCAACTATGGCGTCCCTGAACCGGGATTGTATGTAGCGTCGGTCGCGCAGACCGCAGATAGGGGATGAAACTCGTGACTTGGATTCACCCTTTGATTTTCGAACTCGCTCGAACCCTTATTCAAGTAGGAACAGCAATGGGACGTGCCTACATGTATATGTATGGCTGTGTATTTTGTACGTGAGAAATTATTAGGAATCTAGTAACTTTTCTCTTTACGAGCCTCTTGAGAATTTACCTAGATTTTACGTGTAATCCTAAACCGCCATGAGGTCCTGCAGGGATTTAACCGAAATTAAGGTCAGGGGTTGATGAGTTTTTCTTTGGAAATTTTCTCATGTTCCAGGGTTTTTCTTTCCAACTAATCCTTAGCGTCATCAATCACAACTCGATTATTTGTAATGAAATTTCGTACAAGTTTCGATTTTCAACTACTTTCCGAGAACACTGAAAAGCTTGATCAGTACGTCTTGTCGATTGACTATTTGGACTTCAGAGATGTTTATTTTTTCTTTTCACAGTTTCGAAAATATATCTACAATATCGTGAACCAACTCTGTTGAAAAATATATTTTGATGTTGATCAAAATATTGGCAGATGGATAAGACTATACGAAATAAAAAAAAAAGTTTCAGACGGATAGGCGTTCCGAGGATACCTTGAAGAGGAATCAAGTTCAAGATTAGGATCAGAAGGACCATAATTTCTTGGAGTCCGCCACAATATTCCCCTTTATATCCCCTTGGCTTTGCAGTAACTGCGAAACTTTTGAGCAACACCCTCGTCGACGCTTTAAAGTCAAAATCCAGCCGATAGCCACCTTTGAGTTTACGAAAGCCACCCCTAACGTTCCATCGACCCTCCACGTGGCCGTTATGCTCGGGCAGTGGGTAAATACGGGTGGGACCTACTTTAATCGGACTGATATTCCGACTACCCCCTGAATCGTATATTGTTTAGCCGTTATAGGGGTAGTAAAAAAAAAGGGATGATCCCCAACAGTGATTCTCAGAAACCTAAACACTCGAAGATATTGGTTAAGGGATGAGAAGAGAGTCTGATCACGATGCACTTGAGATAAATTTCATCCCCCTTTTAAGGTCTTGATCTACGTTACTCCCTGCCTTCCAACTTGGATTCTGAATAAAACAGCGGTGGGCTTTACCTCTGGGTATAATTTGTTTCCGAACAAATCCTTTGAGCGGTCGAGCTGTCGAAATTACATTTTTGTTTGTCTTCGCGTGACCCGGAAGAGCCGGCCACCCCCTTTCGGGCTGTCAGCATTGCCTATATTCATCCCCTTACGTGACGAAGAAACTACCCTTGGTTGGACCACTTGTTCCCTTATTGAAATGTATACGCAGGTTGTGGATACGTATGCAGGGTTGCCAGACTTCATATTTCATCCCCCCTTGCAACGGAATACAACCCTCAAGTTCGGTACTTCTAAAACACCCCTAACTGAGACCGAGAGTCGCCGCAAGGGCAGAGGTAGTTTTCCTCGCTTATTTCTAACTGATGAAAGGACTGAGGGGATGCAAATACAGGAGTTAAGTACACGTGATTCTAAGGGATGAAAGCTATAAGGGTGCATCAGAGGTTTCTGATAGTCGCTGACGTACCCAGGTGAACACAGTAAGGGTGGTATTTTCAACGGTAAATATTGACCTTTTTATCAGAGTGCTATTCGAAGGGTAGTAGATAATTGATAAATAACAAAGCCCGTATTCGCCGCAGCGAGATTCGAGTTTGGATGAAAACGAAAAAAATTTCATCCCCTACGCGCGGCTGTCATCATCCCCCTCTTGTACTTTCCAGCGACTTGCTCATATTGGGGGTGACGATGCTGAGTAAGACGGGTGGTGAAGAGTGCTAAGGAGGGACGTAGATAAAAATAGGGAAACGCGCAGGGGATGAAGTCGATAGAGAGATACTGCCTGACGAATATTCAAAAAAATTCTTCGTCGCGCGTTCGTACGCGGCCATGGAAACGCGACAGAATTGACGAAAGGGGATGAAAGTAAAATAAGGGTAGCTCGAGGATTAATTCTTAGGAAAGTCGTCATCGATCATTTCGCGTGTAAACTCCGTGAATATCTAAGCAAGGAGAAGAGGAGAGGGGTGCAAATACGCTGCTCTTATATAGGATAGGGGTAGCTTTTTAGGGTTGATATTCCTGTACAGCTTAGATAAATGGAGCATCCGCTCGCTTTTACACACTATACAGTGTAAACTTATATACCCAGCTCTCTTATCCCTTTCGACTGTCCAAATAAAAGGTCTGAATAAGTCCTCAAGGATTTCACCGCGGAACGTCCAAACAACCCCGTTACACATGCCACGTAATAGCATTTTTTACTCCCCCCCCCCCCCCCCAACCCCCTTTTAAAAAAAAAAAAAAAAA
>NW_014333134.1:787953-801359 GCF_000341935.2 Cephus cinctus | reverse complement strand
CCCCATAAGTCCGTTGATACAAATAGATAAAAAAGCCTTCGATCAAATTGGTAAAAAAAATTACACTACTGTTCTGTCTGACTGTATAGAGATTGGTATTTTCTTTATCGTCCGTTAAAGATACAGAGGCAAGGGATGATTTTTCAAAACCGTAAAATCAGCACTGAAACATAATGCCGTAGTTTTTATATTATCTCGAAAGCTTTATTAAAAAAATATCTACCCCCGGTGCCACAATCCAAACTAAATGCCAACAGAATCGTCCACGAAGGGCTGACAGGACGTCAGCTTACCATAGAGGGGTTGAATCAGAACGATCGATGCCCTAACTATAGAGAAACCCTTATGTGCTCTCTAAGACGCGCACCCCTTATCGGAAAATGACTAAGCCCAACTACAAGGGGATGTTTCCTTAGAAGGAATAGGACGTCCCTAGTGGATCAGTTAAATAACTCAAGAGCAGTAAATATTTTAAATATAACTCAAAATCGCCCTCCGGAGTACCATCCCCCAATATTCAACCCTGCAAACCCTCTTGCGTTACCTGACGACTAAATCACCCTTATCGAAACACGTAAAAATTCAATACCCATCTCCCTGGTCACAGCCATCTTCATTTCTCTTTTCGTACTCAGCGACAGTGGCGCCACCTGCACTACAAATACTCACCTCGAGACTTTCTTAATCTGTGTCTTTCCGAAATAATTTTTTTCTCGACATTTTTTTTTATCTCTCAAATCTTCACTACTGAACTATTACTTACCGTATCACATAGTATCCCAAAAATGTATCATACATCCTACATCAGCCCTTACAACTTTAAAGACGAATCACAAACGTGCCCGCGGGATTTGTTCGTGCCTGCAGCCACGTCTTTACTAATAACATATCTCTGATTCTAATACTATCGTATCGTGTCGGTGTCGAAGTTCAAAGGACCCAAGTTACCAGGAAGTTTCCCCCTCGAGAGAACAAGATTACGTTCAGACTGAGATACACGGCATCAGGAAGTTGATTTGCCAGAACGTCTTACACGTGTCGTATATTAATGCCCCTAGCCAGAAAAGTTTATTTAACTTTATAACCAGAAGCGCCATGTGCAAGTGAATCCAAGTTTTTAGTGCATACGTCCATACATGCAACATTGATCTTTTACATGGTCTCTAATGTGGAAGTTTTTAATTCTTTTATTTAGCTCTGCGAAACACCGTCTGTTCTTTTTCTCATACATACTACATACCCACTCTCGTGTCTATATGCATTGACATGCGTGTACATAGATATATTAAGACAACCTATATGCTTCCACAGTGTAATCGCTGTAATCCCATACTCGATGCGAGGATTACGTACACTGTATATCTGTATACATGATGCTACAGTTTACGTACGTACGTATCACGCAGATAGTACGTGCACTGATATTTCACCATCTTGGATTTCAGTATATTAATGATTTCCTTCATTACAAGTTCTTTTAAATTAACCATGACGCGTCTGTCACGCTTTGCCTCTACTGATAAGCTTTGCTGATTCTGATAAGGGACTAACCCCGTTGCACTTCACTCAGAGAGACTTAACGAAAGAAAGAGAGAGACTCTTTATGGGTTGTCGCTGAAATCACCGGAAATACAAAATAATTTAAAAGCATAATCCTGATCCGATATTAATTACTAACCTGATTGTACATAAGTGACAATGATCGACTTGCTATTAGAGTGATTAATGATTTTAGATAAACTGTACATACCGAGGTCAGATAATGCAAAATGGACCATTACACAATGTTCACTCAATTGATATTTTTTTTTAACAAAATTTCAAGCTCTTATCAATTATCGGTACTCCATCAAGGGATGTCTTTTTTTTATATTCCTGCCGAGTCCTAGAATCAGGGGTTGATTTAGCTTCTCGACAGTCAGGTAAGTTCCGCTCATCCCTCTAATACCAATTTCTGTAGGTCTTTCCGCTTCAGATACGGCATCAACCCTCCAGACTCTTTTATCCTTGAGGGGGATGAATCGCGTGACGTAAAAAATACGTAGGGGGAAGGTACCATAGGATATCGCTTGATAATTTAACCAGGACACGATAAAACACTTGTGACAAATAAGGGTTGGTTCAAGCCAGGATTACTTACTGCGGCAGTGGCTATACTGTCGTGCAGCGTGAGACTAACAGTGTGTAAAGCACCTTTTTCCTTTCCTTTTGGCTTACTCCTACAATGAGGAAATTTGCCAGGCATGTAAAGGACGTTGATGAAGATAGAGATAGGGAATAGATCAGTGAATAACATACTATGTAGGGTTCTAAAAAATTAGAAATCGATAGAAAACTACTTTACCGACAATTCATGGCAATTGCGATTGATAGGTGTTAATTGTCATTTTAGTAGCGACTAGCACTAAATATTCTATGATAACAATGATTATTGAAAGAATTGTCAACAATTCTACTAGTCAAATCGTTGGATTGTTTTATATCGCTAAAAATGCCATGAAACTTGCCTCTTTTGACACGTCAATCCTGATGGACGGCTCTGATCAAAAGTTTTCGCCATTACTCGCTGGGGCTGACAAGCACTCACACTCATTACCATGACGAGTATCGACGTGAGGTATTTGAAAGTTTGTAACCAAAGGAAATTCCTTCTTTTTGTTTTTATGTATCCCATCCTTTTCTGTCATTAGTTCTATGCTGGATAAACGAAATTCCAGTGAAAAGTTAACAAGTCGATGTATATCGTCAATCACAATAAATTTCCATTTGGCAATATCACAAATTAATTACGCATGAATTATTTCGAATTAATTTATCGGATTATATAACGTTCGCGAAATAAAATTCTTCCGTTAACACGTATAAACGCACTGCGCATGCGCCGTAGACGATTGAGCGCCATGTTGTCGTAACCGCTAGCGCCGCCAGCGGCAATTTCTAGTACTATCCAAGCTTGGCTTCGCGGTCGATAAAGTCAATAGATCGATCGACCGCGGTATGCTGTTGGTGCCAATACAGTAATCATATATGTATGTAGATAAGGGGGTGTATACATATATATTTTAGGGGGATGACTGTGTGCAATTAAAGGGAATTCCAGGAGTCGCGTACACACGCTAATTATGGTATTTGGTAATTAGACAGAAGGTCTCTCAGTACCGTCTGTTTATGTCTGGCTACCCCGACTTGGCTCTCTACCCCCCTTACTCGATTTCTCTCGCCCCCTCCGATCATCCCTTATTCTAAAAGGATGATACCAGGCTCCGACACTCCTTCCTTCCTTTCCTTATAACTGCCTCCTCAATAAGATGTGTCAAGGCTCTCCGACACTCACGCAAATTCCTAAGGCATAGTCTGGTCCTTAGCAGGGAATTCGTGACGTCTTATCGTGTTTTGGCAGACGCGTGCACGCGTCATCTGCCGAGTAAGCGGCAAACTAATAGAAACGTCAATGCCAACATGAATAATAACATAAGCAGGCTTTGAGCATCCTTCAGCTTTTCTAGGTCCATATCCTTTTGTATTTCCCCCTTGAAGTCCTTAATCTATATACCCACTGCGTTAACTCCACGATAGTGGAGTACGCATCTCACGACTAAGGAAGTAACATAACCTAGTTCCCGTAGACACGTGGCGTCACTCCTATTAACGAGGCGGAATTCGCGCGGGAAATTTAAATTACACAAGACACCTCATTCACTGTTGTACGAATGACGTGGGTACGTAAGGGTGAATTATTTATGGGGGTTGTAAATATTATTGTTAGGGGTTAATTTTGAATGTATTAAGTAGGAGAGGGGAGACATTTTTTTTTCATTGCTTCACTCTACTACTTCCGGATTTCCGCGCGAACACTTCCGGATAATTGACCACTAATCATTTTAAGGGTTGCTGGAATACGTTCTTTCAGGTCTGGTAATTCGTACCCTAGATATGTCTCTTGGTATTAATACCACCCCTTCTTTGTATGGCTGATAGGGATTGGTCTAGCAGCTGCCTAGTAGTTCAACGTAATCTAATCCGATACGAGCTGTTTTATTTTTAAGGGTGCATATCTACCACGTGACGTGTATATAAACTTTTATTAACGTTACGGTCATCTCGCGTACGTCCGATTAAATAAACGTTTGGACGTTACTTGACTTCGGTGTTCTTCTCGTCAAGTTTTTTTTTCTTTTTTTAACTTTATCTCTCACTCGTGGATATGTATCTCTGTTTATGCTTTTGGCTTATTCAGCGAGTACTTTTTTTTTTGTGACCCGGTATTACTTCTGGGGGGGATCTTGTTCCATTTTAAAACAACAGGACAGCTCGTGCGCTTTCGTGCTTAATTTGCATCAAGTAACTATATGAGACGCGTGCGTAAAAATTATATCAATTATGAGAGCTTGCGCGGGTATTACGTTTATTATTATATTCGTAACTCGATTCGACGCTGGAGATAGTTGAAAAAAAAATATAATTATTTTTTGGAAATTTTTCATAATTTGTCATTGCGACAGATATCCACGATGCCAATGTTATCGTGAAATTTGTGAAATGAAATTAATTTTATTCACACAGTCGAATAGCTTTTTGCTTTATTGAATATATTTCATATTAAATTAAAACATTGAAAATCATGGGGAGACTTTCCAATATAACACGGTATCCATGTCAATGGTCGACGTGTGATATTTTCAGTGATAATAAATACAGGTATATACAATAATAATAATATACACTTAACCAAATTGCCATATGCGCACATACCGGAATCGAATTTATTTCCATTATAAAAAATCCAAAAGTCCGTCATTTTTCTGACTCTCGTACCAAGATCCTCGAAAATGGCCTACATGTAAAAAATAAAGCAAAACTTAGCAGCGGAGCGAAATCGTTTAAACGAAATGTCAGCAGCAGCCGTGAAAATAGCGTTTCCGCTAGAATCAGAGTGGCCAACCGTAGTAAATACGCCGCGCTAAGTGAAACTCAAGTGAATGAAACCGAGTGTACGTATTTAAGGAATTAAATGCCACTGGCATTCCTCGTTCGTCATAGATCACGGTTAATACCAAGCTTATCCGCCGCGTCACAGATGGCGCCAGGTATTAATTTCAAGACAAGATGGCGCCGTTCAACGAATCGAAACACATAGAATCAAAGGTTAAGAATGTAATCGAGGAATTAAATATCCCGAACAGAGCGACGGTCAACCCTTGTAAAACCTTAGCCAACGATAATCCAGCCCCAAAAAGTCCGTGAAATATTACTCTGGCGGGAATATTTGAATTCTGATTTGTAGTCGCTTAATGAACATAGCTACCCTCGATTATTTTTCCAACGGAAGATATCAGTGTTTAAATATTGGTCACCCTCTTTTCCCTTTTTTAACCCTTAAAATCCATTTTTCACCCTCTCGTCCAAAATAACCTTTAATCCCACCCTTGCTGTCCTTATCTCACGTAAAATACAACTGAACTATGTACAGTCAAGCTCAAAAATTTGTGTCAAGTAAAAATTTTTTTAACTAAAAAAACGTAGTTTCCATGTAAAAAGCTCGACGTTATTTATTCCCTCCGAAACGACAATCTCGATTTCAGAAGAGGGTTGCTTCGCTATCCTTTTTACCTATAATACACTTTAGCCCCTTAACGTTTCAAATATCAAAATGGCTGCCATTCGGTTTATCGATATCCACCAATTCTTATCAATAACCGGTTTTACAAATATCCTACCATTTTCTTCTATTGTCCACTTGTACCTGCAGGCGTCAGTATTTGTCGCCAAATGGAAATCAACACGTGGCTTGTCAGTTTGCGTCGAGCAATTCAAACAGCCTATTATTGGTACACACGTGAACCTCGAGCGATCCTCTTGCGGCTTGACTCCAGCATATGGTATCTCTATACAAACATATATATATACCTACGGTATAACAGATAGATGATACACACGCACGTAGTGCACTTTGACCTTAGACGGATTGTGCTAATCGGTATACCTGGAAACCTGATGAGCTTTTACTGTCTATATCCGGGACTGTCCATAATAATAAAGGATATTATTCACAGTGTGACGTCATCGCGTACAGTGCATATGAAATCTCATAATAGATTCGCACTTACTTAATAGCCACTGGGTATAATTTATTCGCAAATTCCTATTGACACAGTCGAACCTGCGAATTTCCAAGTTCCACCTACCGTATACGCGTTAGCATTGTACCGTACGAACCTCTGGTTCAGTAGAACGTATACACATAGTCGCTGTGTCGCTTAGTGAGAATGATTAATTTGCGAATTGGAATTTGCGAATGTCCATTGGTCGTCTGTGGACAGCTTCGTTGCTTTTCGCTAATGGGAATCTGCTAATATGCCAGACGAGTGCAGGTTGGACCCGAGTCAAAGTAGAATCAGTAGAAGCACCATGAAAATAACATTGGCTAATAATAAGGGAAAAATTATAAATTTGTATTACTCGTTTGATATACTTAACGAAGGTATCAATGATCTACGGAAATTTTTTTTTAATTTTGAAAATTTTTTTTTTTTTTTTTCTATCAGTATGCACGAACCACGTTAACTGTAATAATAATTTATAATAATTTTCCGTATATCAAATTCTATATTTTAATTGTAACCCAGTCGAGTGATATATTTGCGAAGAGAAATTTAATAAATATTTTAAATATTCATGACAATTTGCTGATGTTACGGAAATTTTTTTTTAATTTTTAAAATTTTTTTTTTTTTTTTTCTATCAGTATGCACGAACCACGTTAACTGTAATAATAATTTATAATAATTTTCCGTATATCAAATTCTATATTTTAATTGTAACCCAGTCGAGTGATATATTTGCGAAGAGAAATTTAATAAATATTTTAAATATTCATGACAATTTGCTGATGTTACATGAAATTCTTATACACAGTAGTAGTACCGTACTGTTGGTCAGACAGCGAATACGAGTTTTCCGTATGGGTAGTACATGAGGTAGGTACCTGATCAGACAGTATTGGGTCGTAACGTATTATTACGTAATTTTAACAGATTTGAGCTTTCGTGCGCCTAACTGGTCCATCCTTGTACGAGATGCTGAACATGAACGGAATACGTGATACTGGCTTGCGGTATTACGTAATGCATTTAATATAGCCAATATCCGGATGGCTTGCCGTAATCAGCCTGAGTGATTGCTCCTGGCTGCACTTGAGCCATACAGGGCACAGCATCCCTATGCACTGTAAATCCTATAGAGAATCGCATTAACGTACGACTGTGGGAACGTCACGAATTTACTTAGAATGGACAAAATTATGCCCTCGTATACTGCGATTGGATAATTCTCTGATTCCAGTTCAATAATTTCATGCATCGGAGGGAAATCGAATGCAGTTTCGTTGTCTCGTATACAGTGATAAGAGTTATCGATTAATTTATGTGAATAATTAAAATATTCAAAAATATGGAAGAAAAAATTTATACGTACGATGCGTTTCAAAAAAGTTTTTTTCAAAAACTTTTTCTAACTGGATCGTCAAATTTCACGTCGGGACGTCAACGTCGTTCCGATACTAATACGCGATGTTTAGTTAATTTAAACGACGTTGCCCGACGCCTGACGTGGAGCACCGTCGAAAGCTTAATGGAACAGGTGCAGGGGTTGGCAGCCTTGCTAAAACTTTGCCCGATATGTGGCCCAAGCATGAATACCATGCTGTGGTATAGGAGGGGGAGTTGGGGGGGGGATAATTATTTCCTTAATTTAACACGTGGTTTACGTAAAGCACGATGTTTTCAGCTTTTGTCCCATATGAATTTAAACCCTATGGTTTGATGGTTTTGCCAACCTTAAAACAATATAACGAAATTTCGTAAAATTATTTTCCACTTAAAATATCGAGGTTAAAACTTTTATGGTTATCAAGAATTATAAAGGGTGTAATTATACGATGGTATGTATAGTACTAAATCCCCTATTAAGTTTTCACCGTCAGTTCGTGCGTATGACGGATCATCGTTATAAAGGTTATTATTGTGATTATTCCGTGATCGGAAATTTCGTAATTACGTTTAATCCCCACCTTCCTACCCGACAAACATATCTATCAGGGTGACTACCCCTAAAGTCCGCATAGATACGGTCAAATTTTTGTGGCCAACTAAAATTAAAATTTGCAAAATTTTTTTTTCAGTACTGTGACGTCATTTTTTGGTTCACAGTTACAAGGCCATTTCCGCTGCCGAGTCAGATAACGTTATCGATTTCTGGTTCCCTTCGAGTCGCCACCCTGCTCAGAAGCGACGCTCTCGGATTGATTTGTACAGTTACGCCGATGCTCTCGGATGATTTGTTATTGTTCAGTCGAGGTCGAGATGCTCGAATCTGCCGTGGAGAGACAGTCTCGAGGTACCGAGTTGCCCGGTAGAGGAGAGGATCCGACGGAGACGTCTCCACGGACCAGCGGAGGTCCGGCTGAGGTACAGGCGCCCCGCTGGAGAGAGGCAAAGGGCTGTAGACCGGGCGGAGATATAGTTTTGGTAGGGTTAAGGGCAGAGGAGTGCTATAGAGCAGTGCCCACACGAGTGTCCCCTGGATGCAATTCTCGGCCTTCACCGATCAGCTGAACCAGCTCCAGCTTGGACTCCCATTTATTAATTGGTAGAGGGATTTCGATTTTATAGCTGTGATTTGTTCTGACTAATCCTGGACCACTGGCTCTCTGCACTATTTACCTCTTTTGCAAGTAGTCTTAAAAATTTTGGTATCCGGGTAAAATCGAAATACTAGAAAAAATTTTTCACTGTACTTGTCTATATCGCTAGTACTCTGGAAACTGTCTGTTAAATATATAACGAAACTTTGGAAAAGTCAAGGCAGTCGTGTGGCGGCGAATAAATTATTGACGATTGTTTTTGGAGCCGTCTACCGAAACCCACCCACCCCTCCACGCATATATTTGCGCACCCTGCGTAACGGCCTCGTGGACGCTACAACGTCCGGTGTTCGTTTCCAATTTTGACATACCGGAAATTGAAGGTAGATATTGAGCCATTTTCAATCGATATTATCGCCCTCTCCCCTCTTACACTACCCCTATTCGATAGATTCATCCCCTACTATCATCCCCCCCTCCACCATTAATTCCATTGGCGCTTTGTTGTTCGACCGGAAAATGCTCACCGCGATACGATTCAATTTCAGCGAGAAAGGGTTAATAACTAAGCGTTTATTATTTATCGACGCCTTAGGGGATGATGGTATTAGGGGATGAAAAAAATCAGATATAACATTACTTTGTAATATATTAACTTATCGTTTTTTTTTTTTTTTTTCGAATATTGAAACAATTTATTTTTATTTAGAAATACTACCCCCTTCTTGTGACTTGTAGTTTCAACCCCCTTTAACACTATGTCTGTTTTAACCCCTTACCCAGAGATATTGACTAAGGGTGTAAAATTGAGCATTAAGTATAGTCGCTCTATAGGGGATAGTCTAGCTTCTTAATCCATTGTTCAAAATATACTTGGACTTTGGTCTTATCACTAAAAAGATAACAGAATATGTTACAAGAGACAGTAATGACGTAACGTCAATTAACGAGATAGAATGAAGAAATCGGGTTGATTAGTAAAATTAATTAAACGACATTAATCGCAGC
Organism: Cephus cinctus; assembly: GCF_000341935.2. Taxonomy (NCBI): domain Eukaryota; kingdom Metazoa; phylum Arthropoda; class Insecta; order Hymenoptera; family Cephidae; genus Cephus; species Cephus cinctus. The sequence continues at coordinate 791,710 of NW_014333134.1, read as the reverse complement.
GGAGTTCCGTCTGCCAATTGTACTAAGAACACTAAGAGACTCGAGGTTCGACTATCCCCAGCCAAGATCGTAACTCGCTTTTTTCACGTTCCGTTCGCAAGCCTCTAGGGCAGAAGGTGGTACGAATTAGCGCAAGTGGCCACTCGTGGAAAAAGGAAGCAAGGAGAAGTCAGGGGAGGAATGAAAGAAAGGAAAAAGAAAGAAAAAAAAAAGTAACTAGAGCACCCTGTGATATTTTCTGGAAATTCTTCTTACTTCGGAAATACTCCCAGCGAGTCAGCCGCGTTGCCGCCAGATGGCGACACTGTAGACTGGCAACGGCTTTCAACTACGGCAGAAGTCATCCTCGATTCACTGACACGCAATCCCATTTCCAGGTGCTTTAACGTTGACAGCCAATGACGTTTACGTTATAGATCGAGATCGATTTTTGAATTTATTTATAACGTTGTCTATTTATTTCTTCACTTACATTTATTACGACCTACGATATACGGTTGCTGATTTGACCTCGGTACTCGGGCAATATGGCCGCCGCCGGGCTTAAGCGTACCTGTCAGTTCACGCTTTGCGGGCAATTATTACCCAGCAACCGGTACACGTGTCTGCCTTTGACTATGTGTAATTCGTGTTACATAAATTCAGACGCGTTACACAAGATACAGACGTAAAGGCTGGGCTTGTTAACGTGCACGTGAGTTATAAGACTAACGATACGAGAGCATCCAACTAAGTCCGTTACGCTCGACATACGGCAACGTTAATCTTCCAGCAATCTTAATCACGGTTCAAATGCGAAACCGATATTATGCAAACGAGGCTCTGTGTATCTCTTGGCACCAGTGAGGCCCATGGTTTAGGTAGGTGATTGCATCTCCATGTTGATTGTCGTTAAATTGTCAGCGAGTCATCTAATCGAGTCATTGCGAAATTCATTACGTAATTTCAGTTCGAGTATTAATTTTTAACCTGTAAAAATGTATTTTTCGTTTTTTATAAATATAACCATTGAATTTTGACTCGATTACTTCAGTATATATGCAGAACTTTCTACGAACTTTAACCCGATCAATTTTTTCTAGAATCTCTGCTGGCAGTTTGACTCGAACTTATTAGCTTTTTTCGGATTCGAAAAAAGGAAGGCTAGCTAAAAACTATCGCACAGTGTCAAAATCAAAAAGCAATGGACCATTCTTTTCATGAGACTATATGCTGACTTTTTCAAACCCATATTTTTTAAAAATTATTTTCAGACTCGACCTTAAAACTTTTCACCAAGGGCGGGTCCCATATTCAATCGAGGGAACCGCGAGGGCGGATACGATCTGGAAAAAAAAAAATCTCAAAGCAGAGGGTGCGATATAAAATTTGCAACGGTTATTCGACAGCATGCGCAACTCACGAGACAATAATTCATGACGGGTCGCAATGCCTTTTTTTTGTGGAGTTCGAGCTCGTATTAATTCGTAAAATTTATTAAGGTACACCCGGTAGCCACCTGCGCCCCCTTCTGTTTATTATGATGTTTATATTTCTTTGTCTGAGAATTTTACAGAAATTCTGAAGTTGCGGATTTATGCTATTGTGCGAATATACCACCCGCCCCCCTCATCTCTCCCTATACAATACGTTTCGCCCAATGCAAAATATACTGTTACAGTAACGGAAAAAAAAATTTAATTTGCAAACACACTTTTCATTGCTAAGACACGTAAAGTATGAGGAATGTATATTTCCCCTGATAAACCCTTAAACTGTCTTGTTCTTCGTTTTGAGAATCTCGAGTGAGTGTCGTTCTACTTGTAATAAAAAAATGGCGTGTCCCATTTCTCGACAGTAACAAGAAAGAAAAAGAAAAAAAAAATAAGTCGTCCAAGTGCTACTGGAACGAGGGCGAGTTGTCCCAGCGCGAAAGCGTCGCCGGGAACGATGTTAACTTTGGAGTCAATAAAAGCCACCCTCCATCCAAGGGGATGCGCAAGTAAAGTTTCATTAAACCAGGGTGGGAAAAGGGGTGAATGTCCAGCATTGATAAAAAAAAAGTCTTTTTTCCAAACTACCTCAAAAAAAGTTCCCGTCGTGAAAAATATATTGTCAAAATCTCTAAGACTCATCCATCCACGTACATATAGTTACGCAATGTGTAAATTTGTAAGTGTAACAATTTATATATTAAATCCGTACTGTTCGGTGATAATTATAAAAATAAAAAACTAATTCAACATTTTCACTAAAAAAAAACAAAGCCAATGGAAAAAATCGCACTTGTCAAAGAAAAAACAAAAAAAAAGAAGAATATCGAGAACACCCGTTAGACAAGTGCAACCATGGAATGAAAATGGCCGGTCGCCTAACCAGAATTGACTGAACCGTGAAGTCTCCAGGATAAGCACATCGATGACTCGTTTTTCCAGGTCAGCGCTTTCAGGAGTTGTCTATCCTTTTTCTTCTTCGACTTCCCCCCCCCCTCCGTCACTCTTCCCCTTTTTATCTCCATCCTCCATACTTCAGATCAAACAGTTGCAGCCTCCGGCAAATGAAAGCCACGGGCCAGACCAAGTGCGAAGTTCCCGTCGGCGCCATTACCACCCTAAATAATTCTGGTGACTGAATTACCAAGTCGACCCCCTTCGTCAGGACCAGAATCCGTTTACCTGTACCAGTATCGAAACGGGCAGGACTAGCTCCATTGAAATGGTGAAAGTTTTGCGTGAGCACTCCGTGTTTCCTGCACGGTAACATTGATAAAAAAAAATAGTCTAAAGAAAAACGAACTTCACGGCATATCCGTTTCATTGAGAATCCAGGAAGAAAAATTCATACCAGACGTCGACTCGTTAATACGAAATGAAAATCGATCCCGTCCACTCTGTTTCGTTCCGATCGTCCGGCAGAGCAACACAGTTCCAGAGCCTCCGGGCCAAACGTTAAACCCAGAGCGCGAAATGCGAGGCTCGTCAGCCGTAGGCCAGTCGGAAATCCATGGAGGTAGGAAGACAAAGAGAGAGAGAAAGAGAGGGAAATAGAAAAAGACTAGAATGACAGAGGAAATGATAGAGAGGAAGGGGGTGAGTGTGGGGGGGGGGGATAGGCAGTTAATTAATGAACAGTACCCAGGCAGCTATGATTAATTGGAGTTTTATCAGAGTTCTCGAATTAAATTTCACCCCCTATCCACCAGCTTCGACCCGACAATTCCCCACTCTTCGACTTCCGGTGTAATCATTCAGTCTCCAAGTCATACGTCAGGATACTTATTTTCTGCCTTTGCTTCCAAGTTTAGTTGTATTTTTTTTTTTTTTTTTTTTTTCGTATCTCCCGCTCTTACGTGTCTACACCTTTTTATTCAGCCGCGCGCGAGACTTCACGTAGCCATAGCAATTTCCGGCATTTTTGCGGAAGTCGTGGTGCGATTTTGCTCGCGGGAGAACGCGAACCGGTTCGTTACGGAAGATCGTGAGAATCGGTAGAGATTCGCGATAAGGGACTGGCGGGTGGCTGGGGTGGCAATGCGCGAGGCAGGTTAGGTTTGCTGAACATTTCTTGAAGAAAAACGTGATTCCATTACGTTTTACCTTCTTTCTCGGCAACGTCTCGAGGCCATCTTCCGCGCCATCGAGCCAGAAGTAAGTTTCGAGTGCTGGATAAATAGAGGGAGAGAGTGACGACGAATGGGAAGAAATTACGAGAGAGAGAGAGAGAGAGAGAGAGAGAGAGAGAGAGAGAGAGAGAGAGAGAGAGAGAGAGAGAGAGAGAG
>NW_014333134.1:770245-787790 GCF_000341935.2 Cephus cinctus | reverse complement strand
GGGGGGGGGGAAAGGCTGGAAGAATCACGAAGGAGAGAAGATAGTTGGAAATTATAAAAACGTTGCAATTGATTCGACACGAAACTTTTGGACAATCTGACGGAAGAGTCGAAAAATATAATTTTCATGACAGAAGCCTTTTAGTCTAGTTAACTTATATTGGACCTACGTCAGTGCACTGTTTCACAGTTATAAATGTCAATTAAAGAGTTACAGAAATAATGGGAAAATTATTTATGTGCATCTTTTAGTATCCAATGTATAATATATGAATAAAGCTATACATTTAACCTTGAAATTGCATCCAGCAGGTCTTCGATGCACCGTTGCACTTTTGATCGACCAGCATTTTTATTCGCCTTAAGAATAATCACGAAACGGATTATCTGTCATTTTTCCTCCTTTTCTTGAGAAGTTAATAGACAATAGCGACCTCCTGATCCGACAGAGTATTATTGGATTACGAGTTGCATATCGGTTTGTTCCTTAGATATGAGGATCCACTGTGGTACATCCCGTGGGTAGTTGTATACCTATATAAAATTTATATCAGTAATATATAGTATATGCAGTGATATATATATATTAACTTACCCACATGTGGGATCCACATATATGTATATAGAATTGAAAAAGACATGAGGATCCGATGGATCCAGAGGTCCCTGTGGCCTTATGCAGTTCAATGCGTCTTAATCACGGAGTCTCCTGCAAGCTCAGTAGAAACCCGGCTAAAAGTTTCCTTTAAAAACTTCCCATTTTTACACTCGACCTAAATGCCAAACCGAGCCGAAAAGAGCCGAACAGACCCGAATTCAGCCGAAGCCTGGCATTTAGTTTCATTTGAAGTCTCGACGTCAGGCAAATAATAAAATAATATGAACCAGTAGCTTTTCGCAGCCATTGCAGAACATTAAGTTGACGGGTCACTTATCGAGCCTATTGTAGAAACATCGTATTACGTAAATACGTGCACGGTCCTGAATCATAATGGCAATGTTGTAATAGAAATTGAAAAAAAAGTCTTTAATGCTTTTTTTACCTCGTATGCATTATTTATAAAACACAAGTAAACCTCCCATGCAGGCCAGTAGTGTACTTGGTAATAATTCAATGCCCTGCGAGCTTGGCCAATAATTCTGTAAAAGTAAATTAAAGGCACAAAGCACGCGCGCAGATTATCTGTAAGTGCAAGTTGTTATGTTGGTAGGAATGATTTTCAAAGGAAAAAGAAAAAAGGGGAAAAAAAAACTTTTCCATTACGTATAATTGCACGTTACTCGCGTGCATGAAAAAAAACCTTGTATAATGACTGCACCAAAAATGAAAGTACACTTATACCAAAAGAAAAATAATAAGTTCTATAAAAAGAAACTTTCTGTTGATCCTTCAATTTTTTTTTCTCTTAACGTTATTACGCAAGAACCCCAACGCCCACTAAAATTCAATCAATCACGGGGCCACTCGATGCTTCAGACTCAACTAAAAGTTTTCTCATTCAAAACGTTTGAACGATAACGGTTTTACCGATGAAGTTTATACTAGATCTTCGCTTTTGAACAGGTGCGAGAACCATCTCAGTTCTCAGTGACAATCGTAGCTGTATCAGGAAATTTTGTAAGTCTTACAGATGTCAATAGTTAACTCGATATCTCGTAGCAACTCAATATTGATATTGCCACCTGTCTCCTTCGTATTCCGTCCGTTGACAGACCCAGTGGCGCTGCAGTCAACTATCTATATAGGTATACACATACACATTCATAGTATAGATTGCCATGAAACATATTCCTATGTCCACGACTAAATATACGAAGATCAGACAATAATTTTGTAAGATTTAAGTCTACTGAATTTCTCGTAAAAAATAGAATGTCACTGGAATAATTTTTGCAACGAGTCGTTATTTATTGTTATTGCTTGAGATAGTAAAAAATTAGTCAGGGTTCACTCTTATAATCATATGATACCCGACCTATGTTCGTTTACTCATCAATGGATTAGTTATAATATTAATTAACATTTTTTAAAGGTTTTCTTGTATGCATATAATCTTTTTAAATTTCATTCTTTGTCAATGACGTAGTTACTGTAAGGTTCTGCAGTTTATGTTCTTTGGCTAAAAATGATGCAGCACTCAAAGGCCACGGCTTCGGTATAATTAATGAGTATATATATGCCCAGATATATATAGTTACGTGAAGAAGAACGAACTGCCTCGTGCTAGTAACACATTCGCCAAGAGGAAACCAGCCAGGCCCTGCGAATAACTTAGCATCCTTCTTTCTAGCGGCGACTGCTGATACAAACATTGCATTATTCATGCAAGCCTCGCTTAGCCCAGAGTTAAGCTCGGGCTAAGGCTCCGTCCACAACGTGGCTGCATAATTAACACGGATGGAGGTTTATACCTGCGGCTTGCGGCGCTCTGCAAAACTCTAGCCGAATACGTTAATGTGGCGTCCGTGATAAACAGCCGAAGACGTAACGCGGGAAGTTGTACAGTTGGTATGCAGTGAATGTCGTGAGTCAAGACCGAGTATATTTCTTGAGTTGACAAATACAAATTGACAATAAGGACGTACAAAATTATGCATTAAATTCGTTTACCTTGAATATGCACCGACGGCACAGGACAGTAACAATGCATCTTAACAAGAAAGATATAAATAAGTCGAGTAACGGACGAAATTTGACATCATTTCGTCGACCTAAGGAAAAAGTCGAGAACGCTAGTCAAATGCGCTCTCGATATCTAGCACAGAAGTGCATAAATAAATATTTAACAGTTGAAATCGTAAAAATAAACTTTTATTCTGTTTATCAACAAACTTGGTAGTCTCGTATCCTTTTTACTTTTTCTTTCTTGTCTCCCTGTCGCGCGGATTGTTATTCGTATTTCCGCTAATCGTTACACGACTCCAGGCGTAACCCGCGCAGCTGACACTTTTCACGTAAGCGAATTTGTCGAGCAAAGGAAAAAGGAATATTGTATCTTTACGGCACGAGGTTATGTACGTGCGTCCGCGTACATATATAAACATCAAAAGAAAAGGAAAAATATTCTCTCAAGAGTCAGAGACCCGAGTGCGTCGTGCATTATTGAATACAGGTCAAGACGCCATCTGTGTCTACAGTCGTACGGCACTGACGTCCATTTTCTATTGGGTTAGCATAACACTCCGTAAACATGTTCAAGGACAGACGATTCTTTTAAATATAATAGTTTTCCTTTTGACTCGTTCTTGTACATCGATTCGCTACGGAAAGTCATTTGACGACACTCCACACTCGTCTGCTCATACGATACTGACTGATGGCGACGGGACGCCTAGTAAGTATCGAGCGAGCGTAACGGCTTTTTCCCCAACGTACCACGAACTTACCCGAGCTGTCACGAGACCAGCCGAACCTCTCTGGGTCAGGCCACCCAGGTCAAACGCCTCGTTCGTTAATATCGCCTGCAATCTTATATGAAGCTTTGCTAGACTTATTCCTTCCACTGTCTCATTTAAGCATCCCTTATAAAGTTTATATGTTTATATTTCTCATTTGAAATTCTATTCGAGTTTATTATTATTATTAGCATCGTCCCAGACTTTAGATTGCAGTCACAAAAGGTTCACGACGTGTCCATTAGCTTCTCGGCCCGACGGTTTTATTATTACCGGATTACAACCTGCGATATCTTGTTGATAATTCTTTCATTTGACAGTACTATACCATAGAAATTAATTCCTATTGTCTCTCATATTTATTCTCATATTCATGTCAACCCCAGAGTGCTTTAGCGTGGTCTACCGCAAATTCCGCTTGGCAATATATGGTTTCTTATTACGTGAAAAGTGCACACGAAATGGCCGCGTTCCAGTTCCCGTCGTAAAGCGGATCGATTTCCTTGTTGTAAAAAAAAAGGAGGTATGTACCAAGAGAGGGAATATTTTACACGTCATTTCTTCGGCGTTCATAAAACCGTCGAAGAACCGCGCGTTTGTTTATACGCAAAATCGAATCACATACATTAGATTTTTTATCTCGCTATTTTATTCCGTACACAGTAAATCTATCATGTCGATTTTATCGTACCTACCCATCTATATTGTATTGTTTTACAGAGTATACGCTGCGTACCCGTGACTAATACGATATTTAGGGCACGATCGAAAATTTCAACGCTTCGCCTGTAAACAGACAATTTCCACTGCGACAAATTCGCCATCGAGATTCTCGACGCCCCATCCGGTTGGCCTTCTTTTTTACCTCATGGCGTCAGAATCTAGAAGGCAATAAAGATGGATCGCCCCAGGTTCACTGTGATTTGCGGATGTAATACTCCCACGAGCGTGTGTGTATATATATTTCATATATAAAGGTACGGGCATTACATACCTATATGCTCGTATAAGTACTTCGTAACCCTCGTCCGGCGTTCAAACTAGATTCAGATTTCGCAATTCACTCTGGCACCACATCTCGTTAGCCATGAGTATCCTCCATTACGTTGTATTATTATTCATCCTACGAGCTACCAGTAATCCGATAGTTAATGCAGGTTGGTGGTAGATGGGACAGTGAGTAAAAGAGAGAAAAAATATGTCAATCGTAATACAAAGTGACGGTTATTTTTGAATGGAAGAAAATATATTTTTTTTAATACTATTTTCTAACAAGCCACGTGAGATTAAAATTTTTTTTTGCTGCACTCGGACTGTACCCACGTTTCTCGTCGCTTTAGGGAATTATGTACGGGACACTTCTGTATGGACTATCACTATGAGTCCAGGCGCCATTTTGAGAACGTGGTCGTAAATTTGTTACATTGGGGATAAACGGGAAATTGCGTATACCGGGTGATCGTATTTTTCGATAAAATTCCATGAATTCGGACGGGTATATGGTATACAGTAAATTTTTTGTTTATCTTATCCGTCCGTCATATTGGTATAAAATTTACGTAACTGGTTGTTTTATCACTATGATTTTTGGTACCTTGAAAATTTTCTTATTGGTTATTTGTTACTAAATTTATGTTTCTGTAGAGGGATCGGCACTTCGGCGTCTATTGGATTTACTAATTTCAGGCTGTGAGAAAGTTTTGACTCTAACGGGGAAACGCGTCAGGACCCTTTGCCGCAATCAGTCCCGAATATAGGTAGCGTATCGATCACCATTTAGATATTCGAACAAATCCACTCCATTAATTCTACAGAGTCTTTCAGTAATTTCGTATCCGGTCGTTGAACAACCTTGAAAGTCCCTCCAGCCCCACCCGTCCCATCAACTTCTTCGTGGGTTCGAGGCTGGTAAAATAAAAAATGCGGGGGTTAAAAAAAAAAGGAAAAAGTTCCCTGGTCAGAATTTCCGTCGGTGCTTTCAATTCTCACGAACCCCATTGCGTTATTGCCTTCTTGCCACGACCCGCCGCTGACAAACTGCTGATCATAATTCAACGGAATTGCATTTCTTTCATCGGTAAAACCCTTGATTTTTCTTTTTAGACCACCGCCATCAGGGGATTTGCGGTCAGAGTTATTTTACGGGATGACGATTAAGAAAAAGAAAAAAAAAAGAGGAAAAATGTCATACGCCAACGTAGGTACTCGTGCGATAAAGGTATACGTCAGGAGAGACGCGTACAGGTGGCGCCGCCACGGTGAAACTTCGAACCTTCCACCTCAATCCAATTGGGCATAAGGTAAATGGGTTTGTGTTAATGCGAGACCACCCGGTAGTTTCCTTGGCAAAGTGCCTCTACAGCCGAACGGCACTTATCGGTTATCCAATATTTCAGTAACGACGCCCGAAACGATCCGGAGCAGCGCAAGAGACCAGCAGCATCCATTGGGCGTCCTTGGTTTAAGTTCGCCTCCGGGCCAAACCTCGGCAGCCATGTTTTCCAATTGGCTAAGCGCAACCTATTAACGGGAGACGTTCCAGTTGCATCTGGCATTACTTAAAGGTGGATCGGCAACACTGGATTTTCACTGAATTCGTATAGATATCGAACCACCGGAAGTACGGACTTTTGGTAGCAATAATTAATCAATCGTCATTCGAATGACAGTCAGTGTCACGAATTTTTTTGTATTTTGACAGTGACAAATTTTGAGAACAAAAGAAATGCAAGCAGCTTCATATCCTACATGGGAAACATCCATCTTACTCTTCATCCTTCGTATGGATATCTTTGGCGGCAAATTCAAATCGAACTATCGTTTTGTGGTAACAGCTGACATCTACTTGTGACATATACGAATTTTATTATAGTGAAAAAGTCACTTTTCATTTTTCTTTCTTTATCTGTCTTTTCTTTTTTACTTTCAGTCCTCGTCCTTTTATTCTTACATTTTACGCATCCTACGTCAAGGACACTTCCGGCGCTGCAATATGTTGCCTATCGCTCTACGGCGCTGGAACGAATGAAAATACGTTTTATAGTTTCGTGCTTTCGACTTATATATTTTAACGGGAGGACGCGGTTGGTAACACTGCTGGATGTGACATTTCCAGCTTCGAATGATCTGCTTTGGTTAGTGGGAAAACGTATGTTATCTGCATATATGTATACATATACGTATATGACTATATATACCCGTAGTACATTCAGGCTTTATACATAGGAAATGGACAGTGGTACAGATAGAATGCTGCTGAACGTACATATACCCGGGACCAGGTTCTTGCCGGAAGTGTTCCATCACATTCGATTTCATGAAGCCAATAAGGATGAGAAAACGTGTGGCGGCGCTGCTGTAGCGAGCGTAGAGGTTGAGGTTATGTTAGCGTTGCTGCTAGGAAGTTTGAGAAACTTTTCATTGCGCCATTCAATGTAGATAGGTCGGGTACTGTAATTTACATGACCGCCATTATTATCTTCGGTACTGTCAAGTCGAACCTACATATATTCTTGGAAAATATGAAAATTCTTTAAGTCTAGTCTCTATAGTCGCTTATTACCTCTGCTGGTATATTACGAGATATCTGGAACATACTTATAGCAGACCGCTTGGTTTAATTGTTCGGACGCTACAGCCCTCGCAAATAATAATTAACGTCGCGTGTTAACTGGTTATTAGAGGGCAGCGAAACTGCTTCTCTTACTAATGGTTGCGTTCGTTGTTCAAGTAGATCATGCTAATAGTTACAGTTAATCAGGGACACTCGCCAATACATTAACTTTGAGGGTAGCTCAGTTCGAGGGTGGCTTAGGTTAATGCGAAATTGTGCGAAGGGTATATAGAGTGGGAGAGAAAAATGAATTTAATTTTTGAAAAAAAAAAATGGTCTGGTATCGTATGGGTGTGTCGCTGTATCGTGTCGCTATAGAAAAATTATATTTTTTATATGAATTTTTTATTTGTTATGGAAAATTACGAAATTAGTATCATTTGATTGGTCATTGAAGAAATTGACGTTTAATATATGTATGTATATATTTTTGATTTTATTCTTAATTTAGTTCGGAGTTCATTAACGTTGATTAATTAAGATCTTTATGGCGTCTTATTCTTCTCACTGCTTTCTACTTTGGCCTTTATTACAGTCAGACGAACAGACGATCATTTTTCTTTCCAACTTTTTTTTTTCTTTCTTTACGTCTCGCGTTCCTTTTCATTTACGACGCAATGCATTTCCGCTCAAAGTGCAACGTTGCCAGAGTGTAATTAATGTCGAAAGAGATTCCGAGGAAAATCATGTATTTATTGGGATAACAAGAGAGGCGGGTAGAACGTTTCATTTTAATTAGACGTCTATCGGATTGCGAGACATAAAATAGGGAAAAGGTAAAGGCAAGAAACAGCCTTTAATTAGATTTTAAACAATGCGAGTTTGTAGTATCGAAGAAAAAAATGCGAACGGATATTATCGATTTGAAACTATTGTTTGACGTCATTATAGATTCTCAAAGTACGGTACCGACGCCGGGCGTCCTTAACCTCTACCTGCTGCAGAGGACGCCGCGGGCGTATTACGATAAGAGAGGCAAAAACTCGGCTGGAAACCTTACATGCGATTATTTCCATAGGGAAATCTGTGGGTGTTCTTTCTCAATTTAAACATTCTCCACGGACACGTCGTATAGGGCACATTTGCAAAAAAAAAAAGTGTGAATTCGATTCGCCGTGTTTGGTAAGAATCCTTCTTTTATTTTCCTATACACAGAATACGGATAAAACATCAAAACAGTGTAGGAACCATCTTGGAAAAAATCCAAAATCCACCCGTACGGGCGATTCCAAAATTAGGTATGGTTTGGTGAAAGAAATTTTTCATTTTTTTAATTTTCAAAAAAAACTGAGTTTTTAAAGTTTTTCAAATTCTCCACCATCTGTCACGGCAATGCACGTGAAATCCTATGCATACGCAAGTAGATACGAGTGGAAAATTGGCCGATGATGTAAAAGTCCATTTTAGTCCTAGGTTTATTTCTACAGTTGGCAAGCCTTGCCGTTACCCTTAGGTTACGCACGGTAGCGAATAAAGGGTAGTGTGCATTAAAGTATTCCATAAAGTGTGTCAGAAAGAAAAGCGGCTATCATGATGCCCGCCAGGCTTGTACACAATAGGAGCTAGTTTTTCAGCGGACGGATTTTACAATGGGAAATATTATTTGCAGTCGCCCCTCCCCATCCCCCGTACTCCCCCCCAGTAGCTCTGACGCTATTACGTCACTTTTTTGCCTTTCCCGACGCTCGCCAGTGAAGGCTTGCATTTTTCAAGCAACAGCCTGCCAGGGCTGTACCTAGTCACAAGGTAGATTTTGTACCCCGAGAAAAATTTCTCCCTTTGTATTTTTCTCTGAAGAATATTTTTTTTGTATGTCTTCAATTTTCGTTTTTTCTTTTCTCCACTTGTAATGCTGCTCGAGAATTGTTCTTATCCTGAAAGGCTTGAATTTACGAGAATAATAATATTCAGGTTTGAAAAAACAAGAGTATACGAAATAGTCTGCATAGGGAAAAAAATGCGAATCCTGACCGCCTGGCGGCGAGATTCTGAAGCTTGGTTGTTCGGTCTCCGGAGTCGTTCCTCTAGTACTTACATATCCCCCAAAAAACACTTACGTGTAAAAAACTATGCCAAGTACAGGAGTGCTGTGTATTCCTCTACTAAAAAGTATTGATATCAGATTATTGAGGCCAAGTACATAAGTCACTACATGTTTGTCTATTATATGATCTAGCACTGGCCCATCATTTTAGTTGTATTTTCAAAATTTCCTATAACGTTTTCACTACTCTTTTACATTACCGCTGCTTCCCGTAGTTGATTATGATTTAATGGTTATTTAATAATTAATAAAACTTTAGCTGATTCCTTATCGAGTACTACTTGGCGGGTCCGTGCCAGGAATTCCAAAGTACTTACTTTGAACATACTTATAGTATCCTAAAACTATGTTTGTTATTAAACTTTTACCGTGATTATTATTGACGAGTCATCGTTAATAAGGTCTATATAGAAAGTTGACATTTGTTTTGAGTTTAATGACTGGCATAATAAACGCAAATTTATATCAAGAAATGCACGAACCCGCCAAGTAGTACTCGATAAGGAATCAGCTAAAGTTTTATTAATTATTAAATAACCATTAAATCATAATCAACTACGGGAAGCAGCGGTAATGTAAAGTTGACATTGGTTTTGAGTTTGATGACTGGCATAATGAACGCGAATTTATGTCAAGAAATGCACGAACCCGCCAAGTAGTACTCGATAAGGAATCAGCTAAAGTTTTATTAATTATTAAATAACCATTAAATCATAATCAACTACGGGAAACAGCGGTAATGTAAAAGAGTAGTGAAAACGTTATAGGAAATTTTGAAAATACAACTAAAATGATGGGCCAGTGCTAGATCATATAATAGACAAACATGTAGTGACTTATGTACTTGGCCTCAATAATCTGATATCAATACTTTTTATTAGAGGAATACACAGCACTCCTGTACTTGGCGTAGTTTTTTACACGTAAGTATTTTTTGGGAGATATCACAAGTTTTTGTTGTTCAACGGGACATAGAAGCTCTAAGCACTGAAATCTATATTTTCATAGATATAAAATGTAAATGCATTATGATGTTGCTAATCAGAAAAATATATTGCGTTTTCGAAAATGTTTAATGGGATATAAATTTAATTTGTAAGTCCCTTTTACTAGAAATGCATAAAAACATATACAAATTTTTAAAGAAAATGTAATCTTCAATGTATATAAGCATCGTTAATGGTGTCCAGCTTGTTGAAGCCTTGTGGTAAACGTAAGACAGAAGAGTGTGCTGGATTATTTATGTACCTCAGGCTGTGCGAACATCAGAGAGGATACTACAGTTTGAGCGAAGCGCCAAAGCTTGTTGCACACTTTTCTGGACTTCCACATCCAGTACCTAGATACAAGAAACTTCGGAGCGGAACATCTGGACACCCTGGACTTCCACGTCCGCCACCTAGATACAAGAAACTACGGAGAGGAACACCTGGACATCCTGTATCTCTAAAAACTGTCACCTAAAATACGAGGAACTATGCCGAAGCTCATATATACGTACACCCATATACGCGCGCTCCATATGAATGCTATTAAAAACTGAATAATTCTATACTGTTGTGAAAGCACCCTTATACTAACTGGAAATTCGGTATGAACGGTAGCTTCACGTATAAAGTGTATTTGATTGTGTTGTGTATTCGTAAATTACTAACACCATGCAGAGTACAAATAGGTAAAGAACGCAAAGCAGTCAGCGCCATCTGTCATGTAAAAAATGCGATGGACGTGCGAAGACGACGACGACGGACCTGAAACAAAATCATCTCGCTCGCCATGTGAATACGTCCTGATCCTGTACACTCATCGTATTGAACTTGGTGGCAATCAATTCAAAACCCTTGATTCCTAGAGTGAATGTATCAATAAATTTTTCTCACATACAGCCTTTCATAAGATATTTGAGTCGAAACACAGGTACAAGAGATGCTTCGAGTAAAGAGTCTCGGCGGGCCGTGTCCCGTACGGCGGGTTGCCTGTACTTGGCGCGAGACTCGACTGAGTCTCTTGATAGTATAAGGGATGACGGTGGTTGTCGAACAAAGGAAATTTTGTCAATGGGGTTAAGACATCAAGAGTGTCTATATGGGTCGATCGATTTTTATAGGGTAACTGTGTAGTACCTCCCCTAATGTTACGTAATCGATATAACGCATCTTGAAGAGAGACTGTGTAACCTCAAAAAGAATCATTTCCGTCCCCCCCCCATCTCTTTCCTGGGATATTTCTATGCCCCCCGACCCTTAACTTCACTTTCGTGAACAGATCCTCAGGATTTGCCGGCTCATCGTATCGCCTTCAGCCAGTATCACCCACCACTGTTCTTCCACCCCTGTGACCTACTACCCCATAACCATTTTTACCCTATCCGTCGGCCATATCCCTTTTTTCTCTTGTTCACCCTTATTCTTTTTCATCTATTCTTCGGCGGTGCTCTTGCGTTACCCTTAATCGTGGAAGAAAGCTAAACCCCCTTTCTCCCAAGCCACCCCCTCCGCAACCCTTCACCCATACTGAAAACAACATTTCTCCATTAGAGCGATCGTTCCACATTTGAATATCCCGCCTTTGTCCAGATTCCTCGTTAAGGCTTCGATGCTGCCGCCATCTATCGCATTCTCCGTATACTCGTTGAAACTTATTCTCGCCGGGATTCCCCGTATTATATTCTATTCCTTCTGGAGGAAACTTCATCAAGAGACTCGGTCGAGTCTCGCGCCAAGTACAGGCAACCGGGTGTACAGGGCACAGCTTGCCGAGACTCTACTTGAGTCAACTCTTTTACCTGTGTTTCGAACGAAATATCTTATTAACTGCTATACATGAGAAAAAGTTATTGATACATTCACTATAGGAATTGAGGGTTCTGAATTGATTGCCACCACGTTCAATACGATTTGTGTACGAGATCAGCGCGTATTGAGATGGCGAGCGAGATGATTTTATTTCAGTTCCGTCGTCTTCGCACGTCCATCGCATTTTTTACACGACAGATGGCGCTGACTGCTTTGCCTTCTTTACCTATTTGTACACTGTATGGTGTTAGTAATTTACGAATACACAACACAATCTAATACACTTTATACGTGAAGCTACCGTTTATACCGAATTTCCAGTTAATATAAGGGTGCTTTCACAACGGTATAGAATTATTCAGTTTTTAATAGCATTCATATGGAGCGCGCGTGTATGGATGTATGCATGTGTGCTTCGGCATAGTTCCTCGTATTATAGGTGACAGTTTTTAGAGATACAGGATGTCCAGGTGTTCCTCTCCGTAGTTTCCTGAATCTAGGTACTGGATGTGGAAGTCCAGTGTGTCCAGGTGTTGGATGTGGAAGTCCAAGGTGTCCAGGTGTTCCTCTCCGTAGTTTCCTGAATCTAGGTACTGGATGTGGAAGTCCAGTGTGTCCAGGTGTTGGATGTGGAAGTCCAAGGTGTCCAGGTGTTCCTCTCCGTAGTTTCCTGAATCTAGGTACTGGATGTGGAAGTCCAGTGTGTCCAGGTGTTGGATGTGGAAGTCCAAGGTGTCCAGGTGTTCCTCTCCGTAGTTTCCTGAATCTAGGTACTGGATGTGGAAGTCCAGTGTGTCCAGGTGTTGGATGTGGAAGTCCAAGGTGTCCAGGTGTTCCTCTCCGTAGTTTCCTGAATCTAGGTACTGGATGTGGAAGTCCAGTGTGTCCAGGTATTTCGCTCCGTAGTTTCCTATGTCCATGTGAATAGAAATTGACGGTTTGTCCACCGGGGAGGGTTGATCGTTGTCAGTCCTGATATTTTGTACATTCCAATAATTTATTGGGACGGGTAATCTGTGCGGAAAGGAATTCAAGGAGGTTGAGAAATTCTCAGGATTTTCGTTATGGATGCCAGAGGGCCGTGTATATCGTTCGTGCGGAAACAATGTGACCCTGTGAAGTTCGTTCCAGGATCCTCACTTATGCGAATAGGGGTTGTTCATGCTTCAAGGGGGTGGATGGTGGTCGGTGACGTTAGAGGATGTAGAAGGAAATGCTCCTCACCCCAGGACCGAGTTAAATGGTTAAGTTTGCGCATAAATACATCCCCTTCGGGGGGTTGCATATCTAAGCGACACCCCTTGGACTGCAGTTTCTGTGCCACTCGGTGTCCCACACATTTGGTAAGGGGCTGGAGGGAGTCTAAGGGATGACTTTCTACCCACTGAATTCTCCAACCCCTAAAACCATACCCGGAAATTAAACCTTTCTTGATACGCGAACCCAGAGGGTCGCAGCTGGTGTGCTCGGGGTTACCACGAGGAATATGTTGATTTTTAAGGGATGATTATAAAATGGCCCACTGGGTATACCAAGTGATTACACGTGAGTTGGACTTGAAGGTGGAAAAAATTAATTTCAATCTTTCAGCAGAAGGAAAGACACTTCATCTTTTTGTTAAACCTTCCCGACCCCCTTTTGCTCGTCCCTTATTCCGGCACGCGCTGTTTACTGTAATTGCGTTCCAGAAGCCTGAGAATTTACGGAATCTTCTCAGACATCCTGGAATTCCACGCGCTCTCGCTGGCGTTTCTATTGATGCTGTTGACGTCACAATCAATCTGAAAATCTTTTGCGCTCTATGTTCTTTTGATTTATTGCTACTTTCTGAGTCGAGATAGAAAGTCCGATTGCAAGGGGTAGTTTAAAAAAAAGTTGGACAATTTTTTTTTTAATTTTTTTTTTTCCCTGTTACCAGCGACTATCGATGCATCCTTTTTTCATTTACGACACGACTGTCTACCTATTCGCCTGGGGGGTGGAAAGCAAGGTACCTATTAACGGCAAACAGGGGTGAGCACCAACGGATAGGGAGATACGTCAGTATGAATGTCACGACAGATTATGAAAAATGAGGACGCGCGTGACTAGATGATTGATAACTATGCAGATCCACCCTTATTTTTAAAAAATTTTGTTTAACTTTTCCCTACGTTTGCATATGGAATAAATACGTATTGACGATAATTTATATTTCCTGCGAATGAATTTGAAATTAACTCAGCGTGATTCCTCTATTATAATGGAATGAATAAATTCAGATAAAATATAAAATCCAATATATGACATTCTGGTGGAGAACAGTTTAATCTGTTACATGAGTATTTATCATTAATTGATACAATCGGAAATCGATAGCTCTTACACGAATTGAAGCGATCCGTGTTTATTTTTTTATTTTTGACGCCTGTTGTATCGAATCACGTCAATTCACGACAATCCCTCGTAAAGTTAATGCCAGTCATTGTTTATAAGCCATAATTGATTATGCAATTCAATCTTTTATTTTCTTCGGTCAATAACAGAGTTAGTTAGAATTTCCAATCATAAGGAAAATTGTAATCAAACGATGACGTAACCAGCTCTTAAAATAATAATAACAAAAATGAATGAATATTCGTCCAGTCAATCATCGATGAATCCGTCAATCTTAAATCCAAATATAATATCAATATTATAAATCAAATAATATAATCGTCAATTCTGATTGATCTCGTTAGAGCAATTAGCTTGATTAACGTCTAAGAGTAGGTGAGACACGAAAGGATGGAATATGGAAATAAATCGAAGGTGCGATGACAGTCGCTGAGGATTTAATAAATGAAATGAGGAAAATAAAGGAAAACGTGAATACAGAAAATAAATAAATGAATCAATCAATTTTATTTGATCCTAGATCATAGATTCCTCAGGATCGATCAAAGGTGTAAGAAAAAAAAAACAATAATCGCTCGCGAATTTAATAAACGAAATGAACGAGTGAGAGAAATTAAGGAAAACGCCAATACAGAAAATAAATAATCGAATTAATCAATTTTGTTTGATCCCAGATCATAGATCCCTAAGGACCGCAGAAAAAAAGGCATGTGATTGCGATCGAGAGAATAAGGAAGCAAAAAGACATGCAAAAACAGAGATATAAGACAAGGATGGAAAGTACATAAAATCAAATTATATCAATTACGTAATTAGAGTCAATCTGCTCCCCTCGAAGATCTACCAGTAAAATTGGACGTTATTTCATGCAAATTCGCACTTCGACGTCGGGCGTCGTTGTCACTTGAATCACATATTACGTAATTGCACGACGGCCTCGCCAATCATGCCCGTGTCGCCATCTACCGGGACAGCCTGGTAAATGGATAACGTGATTAACAGAAGGCTGACTTCGTCGTCCGACGTCATTTTACATGGCTAACTATTAACCCTATCTCGGGCCAGAAACTACCCTTGCAATTATCGTCACCGTTACGTGTCAATCAAGTAAACCCATCGATCCGACCCATCAAGGGTTCAGATTCTCCATCTGATATATTTTACCTCTTGGGAAATCAGAATACGGATATTTCAATGATATTTGCTACTCGATTCTTTTGAGGTTAAATCGGCTCTTTAGTTTAGATTTTAATATTCAAATTTCCCGCCTCTTTTTTCAAACGCTAATACTCACCTCTTCTCAAACACTCTTATATACGGGTTTGTCGACTATTACTTTTTAACTTGGCACGACAGTAGTCGTTCTTACGAAAGTAAAATGGCGTCGTTGGTTACTGTGCTTTACACTTGTCACTATATATGTGTATATATATATATATTATGTATACGCATAAATATGTTAGAAGGTAGTTTCCAGGACTTTTTTTCTTGGGTATTGGCAGTTATGAGGACAGTTGGCATTTTCCAGGGTGGTCCTCAAAAAAATTATATATATGTGTAACGTATACTTCCGCGGTCATTATGCGGCACTCACACCGAATTTTTTCAAAAAAATTTATGCTGGACACTCGAAGTTGTGATAGGCTCAGAAATAGTTCTTTAGGTTAGATTAGGTTTCCCAAGGTTTAGTTTTTTTTTTTTTAAGTACATCAGGTTTTGAATGCCGCATGTCCTCGAAACTGCTCTTTGACGTATATTTGTTATATTACAGTTTTACTTTACGCGCATGCAATTGCACACCACTTGTATTTCGCAACAGCGATCGCGACGGTTAACGCTCCTAATGCAATATTAAAAACGTATGTACTAAGTTATATATACAATATACAGGGTGTCCCAGAATTGCTTTTGGAGCGGAAAGTGGGCGTTGGCTGGAGGCGCCCTGAGTACTCTCCCGCAAACTGTTTGCCAAAATTCGCGATAGTTTTCGAAAAAATGGTCTAGGAGAGAAATGCAGAAACACGTATTCCTTTTCTTGTTCCTAGAATGCCCACACCAAATTGCAGCCGTTTGCGACTTCCGGTGCAAAGTTACGCAACACTTGTCGACCCCGGATCTTGTAAAAAATACGGCAAATTAAAAAAATGGTCTAGGAGAGAAATGCAAAACCACGTATCCCTTTTTTTCGTTCCTAGAATGTCCACAGCAAATTGCAGCCCTTTGCGACTTCCGGTGGCAAAGTTACGCAACACTTGTCGATCCCGGATCTTGTGAAAAATAGGTCAAATTGAAAAAATGGACTAGGAGCGAAATGCAAAAACACGTATCCCTTTTTTTCGTCCCAAGAATCGGTATACCAATTTGCAGCCCTTTGCGACTTCCGGTGGTAAAGTTACGCAACACTTGTCGACCCCGGATCTTGTGAAAAATACGTCAAATTGAAAGAATGGACTAGGAGAAAAATACAAAAACACGTATTCCTTTTTTTCGTCCCAAGAATCACTGATGGATTAAATTTAAAATGAATTGAAAACTAAGCATAGAAGTATTATTTTTTCGTCTTATGAATAGCCGTATCGAATTTCCAAGACATCGCGATTGCTGATTTCAAAGTTATAGAGTACTCATCGATTCTGGAGACTGTAAAAAATACGTAAATAGGAAAATAGATTAGGAGAGAAACGCAAAGACACGTATCCCTTTTCTTCGTCCCAAGAATCGGTATACCAATTTGCAGCCCTTTGCGACTTCCGGTGGTAAAGTTACGCAATACTTGTTGACCCCGGATCTTGTGAAAAATACGTCAAATTGAAAAAATGGACTAGGAGCGAAATGCAAAAACACGTATCCCTTTTTTTCGTTCCTAGAATGTTCACACCAAATTGCAGCCCTTTGCGACTTCCGGTGGCAAAGTTACGCAACACTTGTCGACTCTGAATTTTCAAAATACTGTATATACATACTCGTATACACTTGGCATAGGACGTACGAGTAGCAATGTAAATCGGATAGCATCTCTATTTCATTTCGTCTCGGAGGAACCCTCTTTTTCATCGACTTACAAATTCCAACCTCCCAGCTCGTATCCTCTTTGACACAATAAGAAAAAGAAATGTAATACCGTCATTCAAATTGAACATGGAATTTGCAAAAGAGACGTCTCTCCAAATGTAAAACTGAGTTTAACGTTTTTTCTTCTTTTTTTTTCTCTATATAATATGCTACGCAATATTCATATAAATATCGTTTAAACATCATTCTTGATAAGTATCATACCTGAGTCTGGGGTTCAAATAACGAAATTCCCCACCCCCCACCCCCT